>NW_015637147.1:363285-449551 GCF_001515625.1 Sinocyclocheilus rhinocerous
AAAAAAAAACTAAATTGAACTGTTGAATTGAAAAAAAACTGTTGGTCTCTGTATTTTAGCAATACCACATGTTAAAAAGTACAATAAAATAAATATATAAATTTTTTTATTTTATAAATATAAATATTTGGCAGTAAAAAATTCTCTAAGGAAAAAATAGGAAGATTTTGATGCACAAATAATGTGCATTCATGTAACAGTTATTACAGCATAGGCTTCCAATTTAGATTTTACATCCTGTAGACGCTGATCCATTCCACATCTGACGAACTACCATGAGCAACACATCAGAGTCGTGCCTCTGAATACAGCATCTCTCATAGAGGAAAAGGTCAACATTCAGTGAAAGGAAATCATCCTGCACAGCTGGACAACCACAGTGCTGGATCATCTCAGTAAGAGAAAAAAAGAGAGAGCAAGTACAAATATACAAGTCTCAAGTGTAAGGAGTAGGAAGGGATGAGGAAAAAGAAGAGAAGAAGAGTCAAACAGTCAAAGTGCTCAAAAGCCAGTCCACTTTTATGCAATTGACTTTACATTACTGTACTTTACAACTGGTTGTAAAGATGGTTAGATTAAAAGTGTCCTACCTTAAGTATACAGCCTATTTTTCCAGTGCGGACCTAATCCGTGCTTAATAAACCTGTAAGCTCACCTATAGAATCCCCTACACTACCCCTAGTGCGTCACCAGCCACCAGAACCCCCCACTGACCTCACAAGGGTGGCTAGATGTTCTTAAACATCACAAGCTACTTTCTCTGTTTCAAGCTGACCTTGGAATGGCCATTAGATATGGCTTTGAACTACTGGAACTATCTCTCATATACCAGTGTCAAGGGTCCCCCTGAGTTGATAATGACTTGCTTTCATAACTGCTGTGACATTTTGTGAAGGTACGCTAGGCGTGCTCACAATCCATATCTCCAGAATGCAATGCTTCCTTTCCACCTCAGCAGGTGTGAATCAGAGCTGCATAGTCTGCGATTTACAGTGCTGTGTTTGCGCATCCCAGAATAAGTATAGGCCCAGGCCCTCGCATATGTCCAGCCTTGATAAGCATTTTGGCTCACTACAGAGTTGACAAACTCAGAATTACCATAAAAAGATTAGTGACTGTACAGTGGTGATGTTTGGTTTAAATATCATTGCCAGTTCCTTGAAGCTAATTACCATATGCTATACCATTATTGTTGTCTCCCTTGGATCAGTTGCTTCTGCTTGTATTATTATTATTATTATTTTTGAAGTCATAAAAGTGCCTGCTAAATGAATAAATGTAATGGAATGAACAATGGCAATTAAATTGGGGAAAAAAAACAATAAAATCTATTACGTACAAGAAATAATATAACATTTGTTTTATTTTTGATAGGATTTACAGTCTAATAAAACAGATTTTTAAAAGCCTTTTCAGTCCACTTTGAATGTTAACAGCAAATATGTAACTATTCTGCTCTTGGTGGTTCGTATATCATCGCTCTATCTCATAGAAACCTGACAACACTGTCAGGTCACCTGAAGATATGAAGTTTGATGTTAAAATTTGAATGTCGTAGGCTTCTGAATGTCTATTTCCTGTGGACGGAAAAAGAGATAAATGAACTAGCTCGCGATGCCCTTACATAAATGAGGGTTGATGAAACTGATGATAGGCTCAGGCTGCTGAAGAATGATCCCAGTGGAGACCTTACAGTGGTCTGTCCCACTCACAAGACAAATTATATAATTAGGCACATGTCTAAGGGGATGGCCACCTTTGCCCCTTTCTTGACATCTTCAATGGTAAATGACAGCATATCTTGCTAAAATAACTGAGCAAATTCATCTTGGTGACACTAGCAGAATTCTCTTTACAGTTGTATTAATTGTCTGGTTTTGAGATATCCCAAGAAAATGACAATATGACTCAAGGGGAAGATTACATTTGATTATAAAGATGATCACGATTCTTAGGCTGGCCTGTCTGAGAGATTTCCATGAATCAAAAGCAGATTATTTAAACAGTACAGTAATTTGCATTAATAATATTGAATGAATAAAATGCAGTGTCTTATGGCTGAATACATTAAATAGATTAATTTTGGGAAGAAAAAAACAGAGATGCTCTTTTTTGTTTAATACAATGCTTATCTTCAATTATGAACGAATTTCATGCGTAATTGTTCGTTTTAGGCATTGTTTTAGCTCTTCATACTTTTGAGAATCATCGCACTAAAATATGGGCGTTTGTCATGTTTTGAAACCCACAATTCTTTATTCACGTATGAAAAAAAAATGTCATGCAATAAAACAGAAACGCTTCCTTTCATTACCTCGTGATTATCAGCGGCATTGTCAAAATGTTCATTGTGGGCCGCGAGCTCTGCAAGGGGCTCCGATTGAAAAAGCAGAGCCCGGGCTCCTGCCTCGTCCAGGCAGGGTTAAGCCACCTCTCCAGCTAGGCGGCCCCCAGCGGAACCCTCATTACTTTGGCTCCTGGAGCAGTCAGCTGTGCTGTGGTTCAGAGAAGAGAGGCTCTTTAACTGAGCATCACTGCTTCCACATGCCAACAACATACGCACCTTCACCAACCTGATTTGACAGCTCACGCTCAACTACAGCCTGCTGGAATATAGACAAGATAAAAAAATACATTTCCTTTCGTTTCTTCTGAAATGTCGCTGTCTTACATTTGTTGGGACTGGGTGTAGCCTATATGCCAGCACCTGAGATACCTTTTGGTGTCAGGTTTTGTTTGCTACCTCGAGTTATAATTGGGAGTATTTATGCTCTCTGTATATTCAAATAAAGCTGCCATTTCAGCTTACAGGGCTTTGAGGTGTGAGGTTTCATTAAGTTTCTCCCCCATGTAGTTACTCTTCTGTAGAGGCAACATTTTATATATGCGTAAGGTGCTCTGAGGACATTTGCTTTTATTATTTGGAGACAGAAATTGATTTAGCAACCTGTTTTTTTTAAATGTTTAATTATAGCTGATAAAATCATTGTTTTCATAAAATATTTCTGAAGGCTACAAATATAAAAATAATAAATAGCTTATATAAAAGGAGGGCCAACACCATTAGCATTTATAGGCAACGTTGAACTGAAAACTCACAATTCACCTTGAAGTGAGAAATAAAGTTTGTCATACTGTGCAAAGAAAAAGGGCATGATAAAATGATTCATGAGCCCTATCCTGCTTTACTGTGCCAAGGTTTTTTTTTTTTACATGCTGGTCGGATTCAATTCACTGTTCTCAAGAATTAATTCATTATTATTTAAAACAAACCACTTTAATGGTTACGTATTAATGTAATAGTTTAAATGATAAAACAAACACATTCTTCACTTTAAATAAGACATGACCATCGGTATATAAAGCAAGTGGTTTAAGTAATCAAAAGTGTGGCGGAGATGTCACAGTTTGCTCCGGAAATATTGTGTTGATTATATATCTAGGGTAAAACCAGATTATCAACTAAGACTCCTTCCTTAATCAAAGTTTGAAAGAAACAATTTAGTAGCCTATTTCAAACGGAACTCAGAAGTGTTTTCTAATAGTATTTAATTTCCACAGCAACATCTCTAAGATTTCAAATAAATACGTTTTTTTATTTAAACCAAAATCTCCACATCGTTAGAAGTTTTTCGATAATATAGAAACAACCTTTGCGAAATACCGATTTAGATTCATTTAAAACTTTCCAATCTAAAGTATTTAAACGAACTCAAAAGATATATATTTTAAATCTTGCAGCCGAGTTTCCAATTTGTCAGTCAAAACTTGTCAGAAACGACATAAACCTACAATAATTTATGTGTAAAAATGCCGCGAAACCTGTGCTTTTTCCTCTGCGGAATTATACATCTCGGTTTTGTCTATTAAACTGACTATTCCAACAGGTTTGGAAGGTTCTTCTCATCCTGCTGTATTTCTTGAAGTAATCTGGGAATAGGTTAGCTACTCACTCAGGTTTTTCCTATAGTAGGCTATAATTCGATAATTTAAGCAAACTGTATACATTAAAAAGTTTGTGTTGCGATGGATAGCCTATTTTGTAATCAGTCATTCAATAAATTAATTTATACTTTCACGCATGCTTACTGAATACAAAAGGGCATTAAATAATTCCCCGTTCCAAGCAAGTTCAACCAATTAAATGTATTTATCTAATTCAAAGTCCGAAAGTTTGTCGGCTGCCCTGCCTTAAACAGCGGTATTCACTCTTCACAAAGTTCTGGGTCTATAGGACAAACATGTTTAATTGGATTAGCAGAGATGATGTCATAAACTACAATTAGGAGCTTGACTGTGCAAACACACAGGCACGCGCTGAACGCGTTAGGAGCGAAAGCTACTGTAAATCATTTTTTTTTATAACTACGATACGATTACGAACAAGTTTATTACGCTTTTGACAATTTAGTTTTCAAACAGTTCGAAGACCTAGAATTTACAGAATAACAGATCCGAACCCAGTACATAAAAAGAGATAACATTTAACAGAAAGAAAAACTAAAATAAAAATAACGACATATACAGAATTATTAAATGCTTTGGACTTACTGTCAAATGAATTAAAGTTGAAGAGAGTAATTCAGTGACTGCATGCAAACCATTAGAGACATTAAACACAGATCATGTTTATATGTCCCATCGGACCCATCGTCCTCCTCCAGTGTTTATAGTCTATATAATATAATTCATAATCTAACTTTGTTAATGTTGCTATTTCTTTATAGTTATTGATAACACTTTTTTATTTATATTAATTTGTGAATATTATTTACGTAAATTTGTAAATAATTATTTATTATTTAAATATGACATTTGTAACCAGCTGAATGTACTTTCATGGCCTATTCAGCACCATATATGTAATGTTTGCTAATGTTATTATGTTAAAAAGGTTCCTGTCGAGGGGAAAAAACATATCTAATATATAATTTAAAGGTTTATGTGTTTCTTATGGCTTGTTTAATCCCAAACACAGGGTAAAACCACCAGGAGAACCTGTGTCAAGGGAAGGTGATAAACCAGCAGCTTGTGCTCCCATGACTCAATACCTGACAATTAAGTGAGCTGGAAAAGATGCAAGCATGTGTAGGTGGTTATAGGGTCACTCCACGATATATCCAAAGCGTAGAGGCCTCTAGAAAAACATTAAATTAATACTAGGACTGCACTAGCCTCCCTGGAAATTATGAGACAATGAAGAACTGCTTAGCTGAATTGAGCTCTTTTCGAAATAGATACAATTTACACTGTTTTTGAACTGAACTGCACTAGCACTGTTTCCATAATTGACTTTGCTATATATTTTCCTGTTAAGTACCGTGAAGCTGCTTTGAAACAATGAAGAGCTAGAAATAAAGGTGATTTAAATAACACCTTAAAAACGCATTTGCATGACGTCTTTTATCAATATTTCACTTGTTTCCACTCTGCAAACCTTCAATTATCTTTAACGGATTTCGACTTTAATTCACAGTGCACCTGTTACTCATTATAACTTCATGCAAGTAGGCCTACAGATAGGCCTATGAGCGGACAGATCATACGTATATTCCTCTCGACTGCTCTGTCTGGATCTGCACCGGGGGGTTCAACTGCAAAAGTCCTAACAGCCAAGAAGCAATAAATGTCGCCTTTATGAACAGCCATTCTCTTCCTGCCCCCAATTTTGACAGCATCCGGCGGCACACTTCTTAAAGTTCTGTTCTTCTTTCATCAGAAAGCCAGTGGGTGAGATGGTACAAGCTGCGTCAAGCAGTCAAGTCACACAGCAAGCTCACCAGCACTCAAAAGCGTATCTGTTTTATCGCATCCATGAAATATATAGCGGAATTGTTTTAATTTCTCTCTAATTCATGAGCAGTTGTGTGATAATGAGCCAGCCGCCATAATATACATAAAACCATGATGCTCTGATTATCCTGGAGGCTACGCGACAATTGCACCATTTTGTCACAACAGAAGGAAAAGTCAATTTCAAGGGGGGCTGCCATGGGCTTATAATTGGGGAATCCACCCATGGGCTGTTCCTGAGATACTACTAACAGTGAGGTGGAAATTACATCTGCTCTATAGGCCTAACCCTGACGATGAAGATGTTAATAAAATAAGATATAAAAATAATATTGCTTAAAAACGGCAATACTTTTTAAATTGTCTTTTTATAATGAATAAAGTCATTCATCTCTATTAAAAACGAGAACACTTCATGGTAAACTATTATTATTATTACTACCACCTTCAAAACAAATATTATGCATTTCATTAGATTAAATCAATAAATCAAGTAACAGACAACAATGCACAAATAAAAATTTTTTGACATTGTATTTCTTTTCTTAAGATGAACTTTCATGAATAAAAATACATGGGGTCAAGTCAGCTAAAAACAAAAAAGTTTTGGAGACTTTTTTTGTCGCGCTGTAACGAGTCTGATTTACGTGGCCCCTCGACTCGAAGCCATAGCAACCGCAGACAAAGACCGGAGGAGGTTTACTGGGTTTGTCCTTTGATCGGTCTCCATTTCAAATTAAGAGTCAGCTCAAAGTCTCCGGTTATTCAGAGAAAACTATCCTTCACTCAGTCACACATTCAGTATTCTGGCCAAACAATACCACACATGAACTAAGTCATCTTTTTAACAGCGAAAGAAAAAAGGAGCATTAAAAATGCTTCAAAATTATGGAGTAGCCTATTAGGAAATATGGAACATTACTGAAAATTACTCTTTCAAATGCACTTATATTACAATAAAACTCACGTTTGATTGTGACATCAAGGTGTGCGCTGTATAAAACAAGTTCTTTTTTTAGTCCTGATGAAGGCCTGTGCGCCGAAACGCGTTGGCAAAATAAAATTACTTTTTTAACTCCATCTTTTGTTTGTTCTGACCCCTTGACGTCACAAGTGTATAGATCTGTCCAAAAATAACTGTTCTTTTTTCCCCCACGCACTTTGTTGATCGTGTGAGGTTGCACTAGAACAATTACACAACATAAAAACAAGATTTCTGACTGTCCCTAGTCTATATACAAAAGTAAAATGTTAAATCATTTAATTAAATAACCCACTAGATTTTTTAAAACGTTGCATTGCATCTAAAATAAAGAAAAACCCAAATCATACCCACTCTCTCTCTCTCTCTCTCTGTGTAGGTGTAGGTCTATCTCGAATATTTTTTTTAAGGTTTGCAAAGATATTTGAAACGGTTTTAAAAGACGTTTAAATGGATAAAATGCAGACATGACAACAAAAACGTGGGCATAACAGCATAATTCACGCCCATTATTAAAGTTTGGCTAATATAATCAAATGCAATAACAATTTGTATTTTAGTGTTTTGTTAATACTTTCTCTAAAGAACTAAATGCATAAATTCAATTTATTTTTTTTATCTTAAAAGTCACCGAAAGCTAGTTATTTGCGTCGCATCTGCACCTCTTTTCCACAGTGGTAAACGTTATTCTCTGTTAATGATATTCCAGCAAATTCAAAAGTCGCGTTAGCCTAGACATTTTGCAACATTACTAGAGTTCAATTTTCACTCATTACCCCCAAATGCCAATAAATTCTATTTCATTTCAATTACATATTATTTCCAAAATGGTTCCTGCCTGCTCTTGTTGTAAACGATTCGTTTTATTGCAGGGGAATTATCTTTGTTGAAATGAGTTTGTCATATATTGTCTAGTAAAAGAATGAAGTCATTATTGGGAGATCCCTTGGCGAGAAATTAAGCGAGCAAAAGTCTCCCTGCCACACGGGTCCCATTGAGATTAATGAAAAATATGTAAAACGTTTCCTTTTAATTTTCCTCTGAAAGCACTTTGCATACATGCATTTTCTCTGCTGGGTTGATATCAGATAATTTATGAGAGCAATCTCAGCACATAACCATCAGGACTGTGTTTCAAGCCTAATTGAGTGCTGTCAAGATTAGGTAAGGTCCTATTCGTGTTAATTGTATTGTACTCACTTTGGGAATACTAGTAAATGTATTTAAATAATTCCGCCTTGAAATGTTAAATCATTTAATTAAATAACCCACTAGATTTTTTAAAACGTTGCATTGCATCTAAAATAAAGAAAAACCCAAATCATACCCACTCTCTCTCTCTCTCTCTCTGTGTAGGTGTAGGTCTATCTCGAATATTTTTTTTAAGGTTTGCAAAGATATTTGAAACGGTTTTAAAAGACGTTTAAATGGATAAAATGCAGACATGACAACAAAAACGTGGGCATAACAGCATAATTCACGCCCATTATTAAAGTTTGGCTAATATAATCAAATGCAATAACAATTTGTATTTTAGTGTTTTGTTAATACTTTCTCTAAAGAACTAAATGCATAAATTCAATTTATTTTTTTTTATCTTAAAAGTCACCGAAAGCTAGTTATTTGCGTCGCATCTGCACCTCTTTTCCACAGTGGTAAACGTTATTCTCTGTTAATGATATTCCAGCAAATTCAAAAGTCGCGTTAGCCTAGACATTTTGCAACATTACTAGAGTTCAATTTTCACTCATTACCCCCAAATGCCAATAAATTCTATTTCATTTCAATTACATATTATTTCCAAAATGGTTCCTGCCTGCTCTTGTTGTAAACGATTCGTTTTATTGCAGGGGAATTATCTTTGTTGAAATGAGTTTGTCATATATTGTCTAGTAAAAGAATGAAGTCATTATTGGGAGATCCCTTGGCGAGAAATTAAGCGAGCAAAAGTCTCCCTGCCACACGGGTCCCATTGAGATTAATGAAAAATATGTAAAACGTTTTCTTTTAATTTTCCTCTGAAAGCACTTTGCATACATGCATTTTCTCTGCTGGGTTGATATCAGATAATTTATGAGAGCAATCTCAGCACATAACCATCAGGACTGTGTTTCAAGCCTAATTGAGTGCTGTCAAGATTAGGTAAGGTCCTATTCGTGTTAATTGTATTGTACTCTCTTTGGGAATACTAGTAAATGTATTTAAATAATTCCGCCTTGTGAGCTGAAAAGATTATGTCAATTTACACAGGCATAATAGAAATGTCATGAAAAATGACAAAGAAGTGGGAGGAAGTAGCATTTCAGTGTCCGCAAATCCATTAAACCCTGAATCTTTGGCTACACAGATCAGTTTCAACATAATTAATAAAATTAATGGTGCCTTTAAGTGCATGGATCAGGCTTAACTGCATTGCTGAAAATAATTTTACTTCTCCAAAAAAGTATCACAAAGACTGTAAAGGCACAAAAACCCACAAAGTAAGGGGCAGTCAAAAAAGCTTTAGTTTCATATCAATCGACAATCAAATAGCCTATCTAATCTCACTTATCTTCTACAAAGGCTTAGGTGACTGAAGTTCAGAGGTCATTATCTAAGCTCTTTTGTGTGCATGGGCGGTGTTAAAGGGACAGTGCACCCAAAAATGAAAATTGTCATAATTTACTCACCCTCCCAACCTGTATGACTTTATTTCTTCTGCAGAACATGAAAGAAAATACTTTGAAGAATGTTCCAACAGTTTGTCCATATAACTGAAGTCAATTGGGTCAAAAACAAAACAAAAACAAAAAACAACCAACCAACCAAACACACACACGCACACACAAAAAAATAAAATAAACAAAAATAAAAAAAGATAAAAGGTTATTTCTTTTGGGTGAATTTTGTATAATAGCTCAATATTTCTGTTCCTATAAGTTGTGTTTGAACAAAATACAAGCAAATTAAAAAATTTAGCTAAATAAATGTAGGATGGCTCTAGATGAATCTCATCTCATTGGTCTACTGACCTATGGTCTCAGGCTCTGATTGAGAATCTTGAAGACATGCTTAAAGAGCGCTTACAGCAAAAGGGCTTGTCTGACATGAGCCCAAAAAGACGATTCTAAAGAAAATGAAAAATAAATGAGTGCAAAAGGCAGAGAGCATGGAAGAGGGGGCGGCAAAGAGGTGTGGGCTGGGTGCCAGGTCGTCAGCTTACTGTCGGGCCCTTTGGGCCGCTCACAGCAGCGGCTTCCATCTTTCTGTCTGCATCCCGAGGCTGGCACAGAGCTCGGGCCGAGTCGCTTGCTACAGACACTATTGATCACGCCATATTCAGTCCCACTTTATGCAGAGGCCTCTATTACCATAGTGACCAACTGAACCATCAACCATTCCCCCCACCCCCATCCCAGACATTTCTGCCAAATATGTCATCAGCTCAGGGGAGACCAGCAGCAAGGAGCGGGAATATAGCATACTGTGGGATATATTCATGACAAACAACATAAAAAACAACAACGCCCTCAAGGGTGGAAAGGATGGTCATTCATTGGGAATGATATCCTGGAGTTTTATTTCAAAAGAGACATTCTTGACAAAGTGTGTGTGAGGAACACTAGTGAAATGGACAACAGCGGCACGTCTTTTGAGCACTTGGCCATGTTAATGGCGACTTAGAAGCTGGACGGAGAGATGGGAACCACTGACCGGGAAACAAAGCCATGGAAAACTGCTGATATTTACATAGAGCGAGCCCTCGTGGAGCCTTTTGTGTACGTGTTTGTGAGTGAGCGTGTGGCACACCGTGTAGAGCTTACGCCAGGCTGCAGACACATTCAAGCCTTGTCCTGAAGAACAAACTGGCTTGCTGAGACCCCTGAAACAAAGGCCTACAATTTAGAGCGGGCTCACAGGCTCATTCTCTCAATGTTGGTTTTAGTAAATTCGCAAAGGCTTCTTGGCAAATAGCGCTTTGATGTTCCGGGGCCTGGAGGAGCCTTCAGGCTGAATGGAAGCTCGACGGCAGGGCAGCTCTGTTTGTTTGCCCTTTCGTTGGGCACGCACAACCTTTACCACGGCCAATCGTCTGCCCTGACACCAGAGAGGCAGGGGGCGGGCATGACACACGCACACACACACACACAAATGCAAACTAATACATAAAATGGTAATGCACCAGGAATTTCAGAAGACAAAATAATCAACACATCAGCTAGAACATCATCTCTGTTACTGGTTAAACAAATGCACAGGTCGTTTTTAGCTCTTGATGTGAAGTGCACAGCACAGCCAGCATGGTGCACATTTTGATGTCTGAGGAACTCAGGTTTGGCTCACTTTCCCTGAACAGTTGAAGCCATCGTGACAATGTTCTGAGCTTGCTTCAGAGATGGCATGTCAATCATACTGCCATGAAAGGTGAAAGCCCCCTGAGGAGAAGAGAACAGAACACTGGTTGAATAAAAATAAAGGCAGATATTGTCTAGAAGGACATAACCTACTACATAGCTGCAATGCATGCATGACACTACAAAGAAGAATAGGATGGTTATTCATAAATTCCCTAGAGAAAATCAAGAAAAGAGGAGACAGTCCATGTATATAATACATATATAATTATATGTATTATATATATAATAATATATTCTTAAATAAGGAAAGTATTTATTTAAATGCTTTTGTTATTGGTTTGTAGTGAATCAATAATGTCCTGTTGGCTTCCAGTTTAAGCCTGTTTTATTCAAGGTGGTTGGGAATTTGCAAATGCGTTTAAAAAAAAAAGCCTAAGAATCATGAGAATGAAAATTGAAATTTTCTTGACAGATGCAGGAATTAGAGCTGGAAGTCATTTATTTGCATGTTAAATATTCCTATTCATTACGCCACTGTGCTAAGCCAGATATTTCAATCAGCCTACCCAGTCCTAACCTCTTAAGAAGAAAGAGTTTCAATAATTACATGACATATGCATCAAAGAAACTAAATTATGCAGCTAAGCTGCATCCTAAATGTAATGTAATGGTAGTAGAATGTCTAAAAATGACATGTTGAGAGACAGTAAAACCTCAGGTGGGTACTTTGCAAACGTTTTCTGTAACAAATCTGCAAGGAGATTGAAGAGGGCATAGAAATATACAAGAAAATGCAAAATAAATCGAGCAACTGTGTCCCGGAATTTCAGTTTGTGAGCAAAGAGCCGAATGGGGAGAGTGTCGCTGATGCACCCCCAGGCCATCCTTAGCGTAAGAATTACTGGCAGATTGTACATTACTAGCACATCTCAGACACGCACAGCCCTACCGAGCAGAAAACACAGGACTCAATGATGCACTAAATTAGGAACTATAATATTCAACACCTCATTTGATTTTCTCCGACAAATGCTACAGTGTAGCTTGCATCACGGAGGACATCTTGATGCTATATCAGGCTGGAAAAGAATACAAATCGCTATGTGGAAACTCAGGAACTACTGAACATGCACCTTTCCCAACTTCTGATGCTCCTCGAAAGCAGCGATCAGCTCCGTGGCCCACTTGATTCTCTCTGGACTGGGGGCAAATTCATCTTGAACAACCTTGATCTGGTTGGGGTGAATCACTTGTTTTCCTAGAAAGAAGTGCAACAAGCAAACAGATTAATCCCTAACAACATAACAATAAATAAATAAATATTCCAAGTCTCAGTAAAAGTAAACAAATAAAGACATAAAATAAAATCGTTAAACACCCATACTTAAGTAACTTTTTTTAAAACCACCGATTATAACATGTACAGGCCAAAAATTTTACAACTGCAATTCTGAAAAAATAGAAAAAAAAAACATCACCTAAGATTATTCCTCCACTTTTAAAGGGCTTTGCTCCAGAGAAACAAAGGCACTAGCGGGTATTTGCTCCTCTTTATCCAGTACAGCTCCCTGACCAAGAATGATTTTAAGGGACACAGCAGGGACAGAGGATGCTATGAATTATGGGTGTCATCCCGATTTTCGCCTCATGCCCCGCTGAACTCTGAAACTTTACTGCACGCTTAGTTACGTTCCAATCTGAGGCAGCCTCTGTGAGACTTGACTTGCTGCTTTTATTACAGGCATGAATGAGAGTCACACACATGCAGACACCTCAACACACACACACACACACACACACACAGATATAGATGTCATGAACAGCAGCAACTGATACCTCTTATAAGCTCAGCTATGTGTGTTAATGATCCAATGCTGGGGTGAAAAATTAGAGGTGACTACAACAGATGACCATGAAATGATCCATAATCTAAAGTCAAGAATGCACTTACAACCTACATTATCTATAAAAAATGCTTTGAGATAACCTGATCAATTAAAATGATTTCTTTCTCATTGGTTTTTAAACTCTATTTTTAATTTTAAATTAATACTATCATTACTTTTATTGTATTATTTTATTCATATTAATATTTATATTGATAAATACAACAATAAATGATACAAAATAATAATAATAATAATAATAATATGTAAGGCCTTTCTAAAACGATGTGGATGCAATTTTCAAATATACATTTCCTTTTCCTCCCTGCTTTTCAGCATCAGCTAAGAAGCTAACACGGATTACGGTCATGAAGGCAGGAACCTTATTCTCAAAAATAACATCTGTCCAGCACTGCACCATAATAATCAAGACATGTTCCCAGATCAAACCTCAGGGTGAAGAGACTTCATTTGAGAAATATCTCTTATATTTTGCTTCAGCTTGTCTCTTAAAACAAATACGGAAAGGTAGCTAGCTGACAGCCGTAGAATTTAATACATGAGAAAACCATTAGCTCCATCTGTGGCTCTTACCCCAGTTAACCCCTCTGAAACAGCCTCTGCCATGTGTTATCCATTGAGTTCCCACATAATTTAGCACACAATGTTACATATTGCAGCGTAATGTCAGTCATATGTTAACACAGTCTTGCAACAGCACAGGTGTTACTTTCTGCATCTTTTACACATTGTCGAAGCCAAATGCTGCAAGATACGACACAATCTGATGATGCAGCTGGGAGTGAATGAGGCGTCGGGTTAACCAATGACAGCTAAGCATGCGCTTCAATGTAAATAAAGCAAACCAGCTTGGTGACTGCGTTTTCTTATTGAGCCAACAGCGCTACAGATGGAAAAATCACCAGTGTGTGTGTGTGTACTGTCCCTCTGCTGCTCTGGAGGAGATGGCCTGTTGGATCAACACCCTAAAGCTGAGGCTCAAGGTCCATGTTTGTGACGCCCATCCCAGAAAAGACTGGCAGGGGGTCGTTCCCTCACATCAACAAAATATGCCCTTTCCCCAGACTGCCACCTGTTCAGGAGCTGTCTGTTCTGAGCCAGCTAGTGACAGAGTGAGCAAAGTGGGCGTGGTGAGCCCTTACGCAGCGCTGCTATTGGACGGTTGCTGTGCATCATTAATGCTCCCCAATGCCAGTCGGCCAATCACGAGGTGCCATCTGGTTTGGGTACGTCTGGTTGGCTCACTACCATTTAGCAGAGTGTCACTGTCAGATGATTCTCAAAATCTCACATAGACGGGCTGAATCTATCAAAAAGGCAGAAAAAAACAACTGAAAAGGATACAAGTGAATAAAATGAAGACGGACAATTTTATTTTGACGTCTAAATTAATATACTGGAAAAAATACCTAACCTTTTTATATATTTTCATTTTAGGAGACCAACAATTTTTTTTCTTATTCATAACACGACACCATATCTATGTAGTTAACTAAAAGTCCTCCTAAAGAAATAAACATGGACCAAGGTCAAATCACAGGTGAGGAATTCAGGGAAATAATGCTTAAGACACATGTGTGCAGTGATACAAGAGGAGAGGATCAAATTTACGGTTAATTTGTAACTTTTTGGCCTTTCTATTTTGTACCAGATTTAACTGCTTGCCTGTTGATGAATATGTACCTGTTGTAGTATTTTGCCCAATTATTATCGGAATATAATAGGAATATATTTACTTTAAGAAACATTTTTTAAAAGTGTTTTTATGATGAATAAAATGCCTGAATAAAGTATTTGAAATCTAAGAGCTCACTGAATGAAATATTCTGATTTAAATTTTAAAACATTAAAATCAGAAACATTTCCTAAACATAAAGATACAATTTTCCGATTTAAAATAATACATAAATAAGTTTTCAAAATACAAAGTGTGATTTCAACTAACACTTTTATTTATAAAAAACATTCTGAAACTCCAATTGCTGTATTTGCATTAATATAGTGATAGATTTGCTCATGCAAAAAAATAATCTAAACTATATTTATCTGCATGCAATTTCAACTGCCTACAGACAAACACTCACTCACACACACACACACACACACACACACACACACACACACACTTTACACTGAGGGTGTACAGTGTTTCTGTAGGCCTCCCGACACAGGACTAGCCTCAGACTAGCAGTGGCAATCAGAATGGCGGTGAGCTCAGCGCATGCTACACGAGGAGCCGCTCCAATTCAGACTCGCACGGGAAGCAGAAGAGAGTCATCAAACCCAACCCCACCTGCCTAATGACAGGCTGCTGAACAGAGCGCCTGGCTGATGGGCTGCAACATGGCACAACCAACCCGCAGACTGGCTGCTGGGGAAATAAACACAAACAACCTTGCAGTGGCACCTTCACAGATATCCTGGGATGCCACAAACCGTAAAAATAATCATAATAAGTAAATAATTTAGTTGGATCACATACATATGCTTATTTCCTTATAAAATGTTAGCATGTTAGCCACAGCTTCTGACAAAATACAAAACTTACTCAAGTAAAAATGTGTTAATTTAGTGCACTGTGATAGCGATTTCAATCTTCAAGAAGAAAAAATAAATAAATGTCAGAAAGATTCTGAAAGCCTTTTACATAGTTTGAAGGTGATCCCATAATATTTTATTATGATTTTACAGTAGTAATAATATTATTATGGTAATTTGAAGAGACTACGGTTATCGTGGTAATTTATTTAATAATGGTTGTAAATGCCCTTCAATGAATCAAATAAATGCTCCTAAAATAGTTTCTGTATGAAAAGCCTTTTTTTTTACCTGGGTTGCAATTCTATCATTATTAAATGATAATAAAATGCTGTTGTAAATTAAATCTAGTGATTAAACGTACTAGATGGAATTAGTGATGATTTTTGATGTTAAAAACTAAAGTAAAAAAAAGAAGACAGGAGAAAAGCGAGTGATCTTTAGCATTGTGCTGTGTTCTGGAGGAATGGCAGTGCTAGTGTATACAGAGATGTGCAGGGAGAACAGTGTGTATTCTGCAAACAGCAATTACATATTCATTAGCAGAGGCTCAGAAGAGGGCTGTGTCTGGCCTCCCGTGGCCAGTTACCCGCTCACCAGGACTCCACACACAAACACACGTTGCCTGGCTACAAACCCACACAGCGCTGAGATGCGAACATACGTCTATCTCCTACAAACACGCTTGTAAGTAATGGATACACACACACACAGGCAAATAAAGAGACATGCACGCATGCATACACTGATAAACACATGCCGGTAACTTTCTTTGAAGTTTCATATACACACACACACACACACACACACACACACACACACACACTTTACACTGAGGGTGTACAGTGTTTCTGTAGGCCTCCCGACACAGGGACCTCAGACTAGCAGTGGCAATCAGAATGGCGGTGAGCTCAGCGCATGCTACACGAGGAGCCGCTCCAATTCAGACTCGCACGGGAAGCAGAAGAGAGTCATCAAACCCAACCCCACCTGCCTAATGACAGGCTGCTGAACAGAGCGCCTGGCTGATGGGCTGCAACATGGCACAACCAACCCGCAGACTGGCTGCTGGGGAAATAAACACAAACAACCTTGCAGTGGCACCTTCACAGATATCCTGGGATGCCACAAACCGTAAAAATAATCATAATAAGTAAATAATTTAGTTGGATCACATACATATGCTTATTTCCTTATAAAATGTTAGCATGTTAGCCACAGCTTCTGACAAAATACAAAACTTACTCAAGTAAAAATGTGTTAATTTAGTGCACTGTGATAGCGATTTCAATCTTCAAGAAGAAAAAATAAATAAATGTCAGAAAGATTCTGAAAGCCTTTTACATAGTTTGAAGGTGATCCCATAATATTTTATTATGATTTTACAGTAGTAATAATATTATTATGGTAATTTGAAGAGACTACGGTTATCGTGGTAATTTATTTAATAATGGTTGTAAATGCCCTTCAATGAATCAAATAAATGCTCCTAAAATAGTTTCTGTATGAAAAGCCTTTTTTTTTTACCTGGGTTGCAATTCTATCATTATTAAATGATAATAAAATGCTGTTGTAAATTAAATCTAGTGATTAAACGTACTAGATGGAATTAGTGATGATTTTTGATGTTAAAAACTAAAGTAAAAAAAAGAAGACAGGAGAAAAGCGAGTGATCTTTAGCATTGTGCTGTGTTCTGGAGGAATGGCAGTGCTAGTGTATACAGAGATGTGCAGGGAGAACAGTGTGTATTCTGCAAACAGCAATTACATATTCATTAGCAGAGGCTCAGAAGAGGGCTGTGTCTGGCCTCCCGTGGCCAGTTACCCGCTCACCAGGACTCCACACACAAACACACGTTGCCTGGCTACAAACCCACACAGCGCTGAGATGCGAACATACGTACACACACACACACACACACACACACACACACACACGTTGCCTGGCTACAAACCCACACAGCGCTGAGCTATGAACATACGTCTATCTCCCATAAACACACTTGTAAGTAATGGATACACATACACACAGATGAATAAAGAGACATGCACGCATGCATACACTGCTAAACATAACCGGCAACTTTCTTTGAAGTTTCATATATGTAGTATGTTATTAAAAGCTCAGGTAATAAATGAAATCATCAATGCAATATGGACAGCATATAAAAAATTAGCAAAAATATGAAAAAAAAAACTGCCTCAAATTTAGCAAATTTCACATGAAAATTCTTAAATATAACAACCATGTCAGCACTAATAAGGCAGATGTCCAGAAAAACATGAGACGTAGAGGAGCTCAAATTGTAGGGAGAGAAATGCTAAAAAATACACAAAAACCCTCACTAACCACTAACCCATATATACAATTTATCAAATGTAATTATATTTATAATTATATATAATTTATGAAATGTAATTATTTTTTTACATAGATTTTTGTGAGATATTTTAAGAAATTTTGCATGTTAAATACAAATTGTTCTCTAGCAATAGCAGCAAGTTGCTGCTTACCACCTGTATTTAACCCAGAATATTCCTTTAAGACTGGAATATTATGAAGTCAATCTCTTCAGCCAATCATTAGTGCTCTGTTTGACATGTTTTGCTTTGCAACAATTTTCTTCCGTTTAAGCCAGTATATGCTCTACCTGCAATTATACATAAGTGCGTGCATTTTTACTGAGATCCTAAACCATCTGAGTCCAAAAGAGCATTTTGTTTAAGGAAGACCAGGCCAGGATGTCATACAGTAATTGAACAGAAAAGAAAAATGAAAAATTTGACTTAGCAGTCAGCGTACCAGTGAAGCCCATAAGTGCGCCCTCTCTGGCCTGCTGCCTCAGTCCTTCCACATCCTGATAGTCAATGTAAACAAGGTCGATCGCCTGGAGACCGAAAGCTTTGGTGGTGACCACCACTTTCTGCCGAGCATACAGGAGTTCTTTAGCATCTTTAGTGCGTGTGGCTCCTGCAGGTTAAAAGAGATCCAGCACCTGATTTTTACAAAAATGTTATTAAACCCAAAGCATCATATATGACATAACAATGTGCAGTCTGAAGGGATATTAATGACATATTATTGTAAAAATTCATCTTTTTCATCAGTTAATTAAAAGAAATGTTATTATTTGTGGTACTGTCATTCAACAAATAAGTGAATGAAGAAGAAAAAGGTGTATTGATAGTGAAATAAAAAGATAGCAGACCTATGCTGGCACAGAAGTCATCTGACCCGAAGACAACTCCGTCATGATGAAGACCTGCCTTTGGCCCAAGATCTCGAAGTGCTTCACACACTGCCTTCAAGAGAAAGAGAAAATAAAGAGTTGTGCGGGTGTGTGTGTGTGTGTATGTGCATGCGTGTGTACTTTGGCACTCTATCAAGTCACCCAGTCAGATGACTCTAATTTTCCCCAAAACTCCCTTAATCGCTGTCCATGCCTCTGTTCTTTATATTGTGTTTAGACATGGAACTATATCAGATATTAAAAAAGACACACACACACACACACACACACACACACAATTAATGGCCCATCTCTGTCCCCGTGAATGGGGAAATCTAGAAATCTGTGAAGACTGTCCAAGGCTGTAACTAACCCCAGAACAGGGACTAGTGAGAGACAGTCTGGAATGTTATATGACCGTGTCAGGCACGGAGCAGATGGAATTTCTTGAATGCTTTTGTTGAGTTCCAAATTAATTTCACTTCTTGCTGTGACTCTGCAATATTTCCCTGTCTTGGCTCTGGGATTCTGTCTAGCCAGCACAACATGGGTTTGGTGGAGGGGGAAAGAAAAATAATCAAAAGAAAAAAGGAGCTGCATATTTTATAAGAGGACAAAAAACATGACTTTGGCCATTTTTTTCCCAGATAGGGGCAATTTTATATTTTCTAATTCAAATTATAAAGTTGTTATTTACCTTAAAATTCAGCAGACCCACAGCAGTTTCCACAAAGGTGACCAAGCGGATGGGTTCCTCAAGCTCTCTGCCTTTTAAGTTTCGCTGAAACCTGTCAACAAACTGAAATGGACACACACACACACACACACACACAGTCAAAAACAACACTTTAAATCTCATTTAAAGAGACAACATGCCACTCAAATGGCATGCCTAATTAAATTAAAAAACTTCTGACTCCGGGTTTTGGAGAAAGAAGAAGAAGAAGAAGAAAAAATAAATATCACTTCAAAAACTTGACAGGATTCACACAGTCTTTGGACAACTCCTGTTTCATAGGGGCCCGCGAGATATACTACAGGTTCCTGTCTGAATTTACAAAGAAAGGAGCACCGAATATGAAAAAGGAAAGGATGAGATTTGAGCTGTCTGGGAGCGCATTTCATTTCAGTTTTATGCAGAGCCTCGGCGTCCCCCGGCGGACAGACTCGTGAGACTTGCGACGTGTGATATGACACTTCTCTGCGCTATTCATTTTCCCGCTAATATTTGAGCTTACCTAAGAAGGCTTTAAAATGAAGTTTGGTGCTTTGAAGACCAAAGCATTCCGATTTTTTCCAACAGACCAGTTCACAGCTAGCCGTGGACTGCCAGTGGGGTTGCCCAAATTCCAAAATCTATCATCTGGAAACACACAAAAGCTCCCCCTGTCAGATATTTTCTTTTAAAGCCTGTACAAAAAAAATAAAAATAAAATGAGGGGGGAAGGGAAGGGAAAGGAAGGGAAGAAGAAAAAAACTCAAAGCGGAAAAGTGTAATTCCCTGTCCCCCTATTCCGTCTCTCTTTCACACATCGGGGACAGCAGATTAAAATAACCTCAGGTACGTCAAGGCTAGTTTTCAAAATAAAGGCTAAAATATCCCACACACACTTGTTTTATTAGCCCAAAGAATACGCCTTCATTGAGGGATTTTTTTCTAATGGGGGAATTTTAATCATCTCCCATTCAATCTCAGTAGGATAAATCATATCTGAGAGATTTGCATAAATATAAACCATGAAAGACTTTTCATCTTCAAAGGGGTTTTCAAGACCCAATAAGCTGTGTACTGTAATCATCTGAGGTCACAACCCTGCAGGAGTAATGCTGCTATGGCAACATGAAAACGCCAACGGCTTAGCATAATATTCCCCTCGAATGGAGAAAAGGGAGGGAGAGGGAAGGGCTTGTTTGGCGGCCCTTCCATTTCCTTTATGGAGAGGCGCCATTAGGACATTGATGAGTGACAACAAATTACAGGTGTGCTTTTACTGTGCTGAAGTTTCAGGACCGATCTGCCTTTTCAATATTTACACATCTCGGAGGGGAACTCAACATTGAACCACACTTGCGCAAATGCTAATACCGCTCTCAGGTGACAAGCTTTTCCGGTCCCTATAGGCCACTTGCAAAAACCCAAACTTCTCGACACAAGTGCCACGGCGGCCCCATCCGCCATGATCCGGATGGGAACGAGGCAGGGATATTGGGGCGAGGGAGCCGCTAGAGCAAAAAAAGGCGGCAAGTGGATAAGTTTCAATTAATTCTCTTCAAAAGAGGGCCAGATTAAATGTTTCCGGCCTGCTGAAGTGCTCATTTCAACGTGTTGTGGTGAAGGGGGCGGGGGAGAATTAGGAGCGGACGGGGAGGGACAGGACTCGAGCTGGTTCCTTTCAGGACTCAGTAGTGTGGCGACCAAAGAATGCGCACAGCTCCGAATCTGTGGGAGAATTGTCTGCGGACAAAAGGAGGAGGAGGGGGGGAGAGTTACGCCTGTTATAGTCCAATAAGCCTTGTCAGTCAAACAAGCACACAGAGAGAGGATAGAAAGGGAGAGTAGAAGATTTTCACACAAAAGGAAACAAGTAAGTCCATCTTTTAGCAACAAATCAGTCTGGAGGTTCCTCTGCTCATCTACGTGAAAAAGGGGAAGAAAATAAACAACAGAGGGATTTAGGGTCGGCCGCCGGGATGAGAAGAAGAGAAGGAGGAGAGAGAGATAATCAGGCTTGTAGTGGTACGACTTTGTGTTGTGCGTTGGATTAGACAATCACTGACTGCTCATCACGGACACAAACACACAAGGGAAAAAAATAGATATTTAATGCTACACTATAGCATTTGATAGCTGGTGTTTATTTTACGGTATTAAAAAAAACAGATGATTTTAAAGTAGTACTCAACTTTTACAATAAAAAGCTCCATTATGACTTTATGCTCCCTCTTTCATTCCACATTAAAACATGTAATAACACCACTGGATTAGCTAGTAAATATAAAAAAAATACTAACTTAGTAATGACACCAAAATGCTGCTGTTTTAAATAGTCTACTATGTTGTTATTTAACTTGCAAATGACTTGACATTCAAAAATAAAGCCAAATAAATAATTTAATTAGTTAAAGGTTGCTGATTTTATATCAGCAAATGGAATTACAAAAATAATAATATCAGTTTTAATGAAACCGGTTTGTCTGTCATTGGTTGGCCAAACATGCAGTCCCGCCCCCAATTCATGCCATTGGTTGAGTCAATGTTGCCTTGTCAGACTGCACAAAAAAACAGACCAATAGTGGCACACAACCCATAACTGGAAATTAATAACTTTGTTACATATTGTGTATTGAGCAGATTTTTTCTTTCTTTTTGAGGATAGCTGTCAAAAATACAAAAACACTACAAATATATAGCAGCAAAAAAAACTGCAATAACTACGGCATTTTACAGAAACTACATGACAATGGTCAGTTCTGGTAAGGATTCTGTATAGCCAAGTATGACAACATATCCAAACTGTCCAATGATCAGAGCTGTTAGGGACAGCAAAAATGAGAAAGAGAGAAAGAGAGAAACTACCTCTCCTTTCATGTTCATCTCACGCCACTTTCAAAGCAGTGGGCCCATGTGTCAGGTCAGTGCTACATGACTTCCTCTCCGCTCACAATCTCCCATATCCTGCTGCGGCTATGAGCTCAACCGTGTGCAAAGCATGCAGAGAGCATGTTCTAACCCCTGCCACATATGTGTGCACTTTTTAATGCATTCACACACACTGTATTACCCAATGTGACATATGTGTAGAGGTTGTATTGATTTTTGAGTGGCTAAGTGGGTAGTGAATGGCTGATAGTGTAGGTCATTTTACTCTGAAAATGGGTTTATTTTTACATGTGGGTGAGAGAGGATGCCAGAAACCATATAGTCAAATCATTCATCTCTTTATTTTTTATTTATTTTTTTATATATACATTCAAGAGCCACCAAATATTTTTGATAAAACTAATTCAGAGGAAAGCAATAAAGTAATAGACAAAATGGCAGTGAACAAGAAATAGAGACAAAAATATGAACACCTGTCAGCAATTAAAAAGGGAGGAAACATTGAGCGGCCCGGGAAATATATGAGCACTAATTAAAACCACTAGTTAAAAACTTCCTTCTTCTAGTCTAAACTAACTGTGAGCAACAGACTAGGGGCCCCCTCCATCTCTCAGCTTCCCTCCCTCCCTTCATCTACCTAGTTAAGACATTGTGGCTTCTTTCAGGTCTTTTCAGTGGTCATGCAGAGTAGCTGAATACTGCAGATTTGGGCTGGGTTGGCTAGTTGGGGGAAAAGAGCTGGAGGGATTTGGGGGCTGGTGTATTGGCTATGCTGGGGGCCACCAGGGGCCTCCTGGGGCTGCCTGGCAGAGGAAGCCTTGCTTTGATGGACGAACAGACATCTTCAACACCTCTTGCAACACACACACACACACACACACACACACACACATGGAAGTGATCAGGAGAATAGAGTGTTTTGTGGCTCTTGGTCCATGTCTGCTAGCTTTGAGACAATCTGTATTGTCACTGGCTGGCTCACTGACCAACCATCTTATAATGAGATCTATACAAGTGGTTAAATTGGCCTTCTACTTTGATTTGAACAATGCCAATCTCAACAATGCCAAACCTAAATAAACCTAAGTATAGGTTTATTGAAGAGGCCCTGTGTTTCCAGGGTAAAGAAGTACTTTGTGACATCTGCCTTGTGAAGCTAGCTTTAAAATGTCATGGCTTTCTTGAGCTGATGCCAAGATATACAGCCCCATTTCTCCCCGGGCCTGACTACAGGGATCAAGTCCTCTGTACAGACTAATAGAAAAGATTGTTATTGTTGCTTTGAAAAGGCCTGTGGTTTTGTCTTACTCTGTGAGTTCAGAGGGTGTTGTGTTCTTTGCAAATGATGGAAAATGCAAAAGCACACCGGAGGTATTTTTAGTGTCTCATTTTTCACATTAGGCAGGGCATAGACTTCAATTTGTGGGATGAAATTATAACGAATGTTACATTACCTATAATCTAACCATAATCATATGGAAACATACGAGTCCTCAATGCACAATTCAATATTTGCAAATGTACTGATAAAATTTGGGGGAAAAACACTACTGTTTGAAAGAAGTCTCCTATGCTCACCAAGGCTGCATTTGTTTGATCAAAAATACAGTAAAAACAGAACTGTTTTCTTTTTTAAATATACTTTAAAATGTAATTTGATGGCAAAGCTGCATTTTCTAATAGGCTGAAATCATTTTAATAGGCTAATTTGCTGCTTGAAAAACATTTCTAATTATTACCAATGTTGGAAACCGTAAAACTTTTTTTCAGGATTCTTTTATGAATATAAAGTTCATAACAGTATTTATTTGAAAAATATTTTTGTAACATTATAAATGTCTTTACTGTCTTTACTTTTGATCAATTTATTGCATCCTTGCTGAATAATTTCTTTAATAAAAAAAATCATACTGACCCTACACTTTTGAATAGATGTGTCTGTCATGGTTATGGAAGACTTGGGGGTGGGGGACATGGGTTGAACAACAACTTTTATGGTGGTTTTAAATCTTTTTTAGTCATGGCTGCTCATTTTATAGTTTCTATATATGGAAAAATTATTTTTTTCAACATACCTTTTTTGTATTCCAAAGAAGAAATTGTAAATAATGACAGAATGCTCATTTTTAGGTGAACTACTCGTTAAAAATGCTAAAAGACTCACTCACCCACTGCACCTCTCCTGTGTCCTCTACCTTTGGCAGCATGAGAGCTGTGGGAAGCACGTCTGCCTGCAGAATCACCTCCATGTCAGCTTCAGCCAGGCTGCTGGACACCGAGTTCACCCGCACACACTTCTCCGTATGCCCCAGATCCAGCTCAGCTAACATCTTTGGGATAGTTTTCCGAGCTGCATCCTGTCAAAAAAAAAAGAAAAAAGAAGCCATTGTGTCAAAAGTACTTTCTTCACCACAGCTGCTATTAAAGAATGGAAATGCCCCAATGCATGCTGGAACACAAAATTAAAGACTGACCCAACTGTTTATGCAGTATTCAGTGATGTAATAAAATTGCAAAAAAAAAAAACACTGAATGGATATTTTACTCAATTCAGACACTCTATTTGACCAAGAACACAGGCTTGAGGGTATCAAACGTGGAAAAGGTGAGTGAAAGTAGACGGTTTATTGTTAGCTTTTTTTGCTACTGGATGATTTGTGTTTACCTAATAAACAGGAGGAAATATTCTCAATATTATGTTATAAATATATGTAATAAATATCATGTTACATATGGAAAACTACAAGCAATAAAAATGCAACATGGGACATATCCGTTTGAACTGGGCATTGGGTGCACTTGTAAAAAGATAAAGATGCATCAGTTTAGACGAGCGGACGTTATGTGAATTTACAGGGGAAGTGGTGGCTGGCGCCTGGGATTACAGTGCGGAGAAAGATCTAGCGAGAAGGATCAACCTCACTACAGCGGATTCACCAAAGGCCATAAAGTGAAAAGCCTTGCACCACAGACACATGACCAAAAGAAGTGGAGGGAGGAAGAATCAAAGTTAAAGACAAGCTCCAGTGCCTAACTGTGACAACAGCAGCACACGCCAGGAGATTCAAACCAGATGCAGCTCAGTGCAGAGGTTTCCATTGGTCTGAACACAGCACTCCAACTCCATCCGAAGGGAAATGTGGTCTCAGTTAAGCAGAAGGAGGAAACAGTAGCTCAGGAGTTGTCAGGTTAGATCAGAGAAGGGATGAGAAAGGCCAAGAGAAAGAGAGGAGGGGGGACAAGGCTCATGGGTTAATTCAACTTGAATGAGGAACTACTTGGCCTAGGTCATCTTCACAAAGTCCCCCGGCACCTCTACCCAAAAACTGGCTGCTAATTGTATAGTTTTTATGTATGGAAATTTTTATTTATTTTTTTTACATTTTTTTTGTATTCCAAAGAAGAAATTTTAAATAATGACAGAATGCTCATTTTTAGCTGAACTACTTGTTTAAAATGCTAAAGGACTGACTCACCCACTGCACCTAGCCCAGACCATAATGGCCACAAGCCAGCCAAATACACGGCATTTACATAGATTTTAGAGATAATGAATAGAAGGAAAGAACTAAAATAAAAATAAAAATAAAAATAAAATGAGTTTAGTAATTATTATAATAATAACATTATTATTATTATTATTATTATTATAATTATTATTAATATCTAGACTTAAATGTATATTGGATGTCTTTTATGGTCTGGCCTAAGGTTCATCAGTTTTTTATTTTATTTTATTAATATATTCTAATAATAATAATAATAATAATAATGATTACTATTGTTATTATTATTAAAATGAATATTAATACAATTCATGCTATGTTTCTTTTTTTATTATTATTATTGTTTTAGCCTAATAGCGAACCAGGCATTATTGTCAAAAAGCACAAACAGAACAAAAAAAATAATAATAAAAGGGTTCTGCATGTCAGCTATCAGATATTAAAAAAAACAAAAAAACATTGTGAGTATTGGTCATGAGATGGTAAAAGATGGTAAATCTCTAGTCTAAATCTGTAACCCTCTTTTAAGTGGAGTCTGGACTATAAAACCTTTCTTTTGAACTGGTAATCACAAGCGGTCTGGATTCAGATTGCCTCAACCTAGAGCTAAAATAACAACACTGTCAACCATTTTTATAACAAAATTGAAAGTGTACACAAGCCCAAAGCTATGAAATCATCTATATAACATCTGAAGCATTGCAGATATACTAGCAAAACAGATTAAATCCAACACACAGTCTAGACACTCGTGTCTAAACTGACATTGTGGTCCTCAGCTTACAGTTTATGGTAAGAGTTGCTGAATAGCAAACTGAACACAAAGTGATCCTCAATAGGAAGTCATGTGTACGTTTAAAGCCTATAATATATTTGGAGATCACAGTGGTAATATTAGGAGGGCCGGCGGGTTTATAGCCATATAATAAGCCATAACTCAGCATTTGTAAAGCTTCCATGGTGGATCCAGTTTGAGTCCTCCAGTATAATCCAAGACTGATCCAGTGTCTTAGACACTGGCGAACCAATGGCTGATATCAACGTTCACTCTTGAACAAAAACACAAGGCTAGTAACAAATCAACATCAAAAAGCTCCTATATATCAGTCAAAAGACAACAGCGTAGCTAGAAATGGACCAGTCAGACTGAAATAACAGCTGAATTGTGTAATGTTATATCAAACCTTCATGCCATGCGATTCTCTGCTTTTTATCACTATATTTTGCTTTGAACTGATATTCCTGACAGCAAAACATTTGAATTTCTATCAGTGGGAAGGGCTCGCTAACTCATCTCCCCTCACAGTAAATTGACAGAAAGAACATTGTCGAGAAGATCTTGGGCTCCTGAGGGGACCCAGCCATTCCGAGCTGGAATAAAAGCACTTTGAAAGCTGAAATGTTTTACATTAATGGAAACCTGTCCAACTAGTTGCTTCAAAAGACCCTTTCCCAATCACCCCGCATCCCACAGAGTGACCAGGAGAATGGCAGGTTTGAAGGATCTTTGATTGTTTCCATCAAGCCCATCATTAAAGCTCAACACAGTATCATGAAAGCACGTCCACAAAACACTCAAAACAAAGGACAGACTTTAAAGTTTGTAGACACTGACTTCTCATTTAAAAAAAGGCCAGATCATTCACATTTTTAGAAAATTTGGACTCCAACTGTGCAATCTGCCAAGAAATGGATCTGCGTTTGGATTATTCAGTGTCTAATCAAAGCACCGGAAAAATGAGTGGTTTGTATGACATTTGAAATGTATAACGATTTCTTATACATTTGCATTATTAGAAATGAGAGCAAGAAATGTGAGAGGGAGGGACAAAAATAAACTAAATTTGATATGTTTCCATTTAACGTTTCTCACTCTTTTAATTTTTATTGTTTTTCATCCCAGCTTCTTGCAACTGATGTAAAAATGAGCTGGAACTACGCGAGAGATGGTGACTTTGATTCCCTAGATGTGCAATCTAAGCAAACAATGTCTCATGGACAGGGTCTGACAGGTGACGCACTGGGCATCTGGAGCTCTATTCCAGATGAATGACTAACAGATCCAGCATCTGATTCTGCATTTGTCCGGTTCCGCATGAGAGGGAAGCCTGTCCCTCAAGGCTCACCGCTAGATTCTCTCAGTCTCTCGAAAACCACCACTTCTCCTCACACTGGCTGTGTGAAGAATGATCTGTTACTACTTCAGAGTGCTGCTCGGGCAGCTCACATTTTACTGACCGGCTCTGCCAAACAAAACAGACGTTTGTAATTCGATAATGAGAGAGGGACAATATGCACTTTTCTTCAAAACTCAGCGTTTTGTGATACGTTGGGCCGCAATGGACTCCCAGCATCAAGATGCCAGAGAGGTTACGGTAATGGAGCGTTCAGATCGGCCCTTGGGCCACATTCAACATCTGCCATTCACGGTTAACTATGGACGCTTGCTGTTCATGGGCGCTATTTATTTCTGTTCTCAAAGTACTTGAAATGTCTGTCATCATAACCTGCCGTTAAGCAACACAATCTACACATTTGATAGCTGTGCCAGTGAAAACATCAACCTAAACAAATAGTTCTTAACAATGTGCCAACAGTGTAGCCTTGTGATGCAGGCTGCATGTGAGAGTCTCTTCTGCTACTGAAGTGCTGAAGGAAAAACATCTAAGCCTGTGATGAGAGTGGGAACCGAATAATCTCTGTGCCTCTAGGGAAATGACAGAGCTCAGTTTTTCTCAGGGTTTTGTACTGTATCAAAGTTGTATAGGTAGCAACTCTTGACAGAATTATTTTATACTATTCAAAGATAAACAGAAAACACTAAACATTTCAAAGTAAAGATCTTTGTAACTTTTTAAAGCTGATTATGATTGCACAAGTTTTTCTAGTTGTGTTACAATAATAACAGTAACCCAGATATGACACTTTCCACAAATAGGATACCAAATAGTTATTTTATTCAATTTAATTCAGTTCAATTCATATTTATATGTATAGTGCTTTTCACAATACACATAATTTTAAAGCAGCTTTACAGAAAATGCATGTCTACATTACAATTTAGAGTGATCTGTTATCAGAAGTGAATGTGTCCAAGTATTTCACAAATGAACAGTTCAAGGTAACAGAGTTACAGTTAGCTAACATGAATTAATTAATTTCCCCTCAACAAATTTCTGTGAATAGAGGTCCTTAAATTATCTGTCAACTTCATGAGGTCAAACTAAATATTATATGAGTGTTTTTATTTTCCCCTTTAAAATGATGTATTATATTATATTAATTGTATTGTTGTCATGAATCCGGTCCATGAACTTCCGTCTGCTTACCATCAGAGGTCACCCTTTCCATTACATTGACTCTCGCACTACACAAACTGTTGCATATCATCCCGGACTACATATCCCATCATCCATTGTACTGATTGCACACAGCACTGATTGCACACAGCTGTTTCATATTACTCACTCACTATTTAACACTCACTCAAACAACCATTCACTGCCGAGTATTGTATGCGCTTATCGCCAGCAGTGATAGCTACTCTACAGAGCCCTCGTTAGCTTCCTAGCCTAGCCTAGCCTAGCCTGTCAGCCCCGTTACAATTGTATTGTATTGCATTGCATTGTATTATATGGTGTTTTTACCAGGTTTCTTCTTCAAGGGAGCAGATTATTTGCTAGACACTTATAAAAGCAAAGGTTACATTTTTAAAAAAAGTGACATTACATGGGGTACAAGGAGTGTTGGCAGTAACTGACTTTCAATTTTCTGGCCATTAGAGCTGTTTACACCTGCTGCCAGAGCCAGAGCTTTATAACGAAGTCACCTTTCTGTCTCTTCTGTCTTGCCCTCATTATACCTGTTTGCCATTGTTCGACCCTGCCTGTGTTTCTGACCTCTTCTGTTTTAATAAAGCTCGCACATGGATCCGCACGTCTCACGTCTCGTCAGCCCCGTTACAATTGTATTGTATTGCATTGCATTGTATTATATGGTGTTTTTACCAGGTTTCTTCTTCAAGGGAGCAGATTATTTGCTACACACTTATAAAAGCAAAGGTTACATTTTTTTTAAAAGTGACATTACATGGGGTACAAGGAGTGTTGGCAGTAACTGACTTTCAATTTTCTGGCCATTAGAGCTGTTTACACCTGCTGCCAGAGCCAGAGCTTTATAACGAAGTCACCTTTCTGTTTCAAGTGTGTCATGTGAAGCAAAGAAAAACTAATAACAATAATAATAATAGCAACATGCTATAAGACACAATCAATCACAGAGAGATTATTACAGTTAACTAAAACTAACTAAATTAAAAATAACTATAAAACCCATAAAAACATTTTTTTTACTTGGAATAAATGTTAACTAATATCTATCTATCTATCTATCTATCTATATATATGTCAGGATTATGGACCTGTTTTGCCCCTGTTTCTGTTTCAGTGTTTCCTTATGTGGACATGTTCCTGTTCTCGTTATTAGTTTATTCCCTGCACCTGTCTGTCCCTTGTTAAGTTTAGTATAAATGTGTAGTCTGCCTCATGTTTCCTTGTCGGGTCTAAATCATGCTTAAAGAGCATGAACATTTTGACAATTGATCAGTTATGATTTATACAATATAGCATTAATCCAATACAAACCATAATGCGATCAAGTAAAAAAAAAAAAACTACTACTACTACTAAATTTGCTTTGCTAGATAAAAATGCTATATAAAACATATGTATTATGTATTAATATGTTAAAATACTTACTTAAATTATATCTTCCTGTCTCTTGTGTTTTGTTCCCTAAGTTCGAGTTCTCCCTCGTGTTTCCTTATGCCCATATTTGGTTTGCTTCCCTGTTCTCATTGTCTCATTATTAGTTGATTCCCCGCACCTGTCTGTCCCTCGTTAAGTTTAGTATAAATGTGTAGTCTGCCTCATGTTTCCTTGTCGGGTCTTGAACGTCATCCTTCTGCTCTGTATCTCCCTATTGGATCATTAAAAGACTCTCGTTCTGTGAAATCTCCACGTCTCCTCGCTTCCTCGTGCCCATGCTCCAGCGTATTGTGACAGAAGACCCGACCGAAACAGCTACCTCCGTGTGTCTACCCTCCATTTTGATTTCCGTTTTTTTTCCCTCAGTGTTTTCCCTCAAGTTTTGTTTCCATTGTGTTTTCCATGGATCCCCTCTCCCGTCCGGAGTACCTCCTCCTCCTGCTGGAGCAGGGGGAGAGATCGCTCGAGGGCCATACTAGACTGTTCCTGGTCCTCGCTGCTCTAACCAGCTACCCGGACGACGCGCTCTGTGCGTTCTATGACGCCAGTTTAAACATCTTGTGAAGAGTGCTGTCGTCCGAAGATGGTCCTCGAGCGAATTTCGCCACCTTTGTGGAGTGGACACTCCCGACCCAGTGCCCAGCCCACCATCTCCCCGATGCGCAGAGCGCATGCCCGAGCCCACCGCTGACGGAGAGCCGGAGCCCGCTGCGACCGACGAGCCATCGCCGCACGGAGCTACAGTGCTGAGGATCACAGCGGAGCTGGAGCTGCAAATGACGTCACTCAAGGTGTGTGAGCCGGCAACAACGCTCGCCACGAGGGAGAAAGCCGCGGACGGTGTGAGCGCGGAGAGGAGCTCCGCCCCCTGCAACATATGTATTATGTATTAATATGTTAGATAAAATACTTAAATTATATCTGTGCATTATAAAAGGAAGTGTTGTATAATAGATGCTGTATAATATATCCTACGTAAATTAAGTTAACGCACAGTCTTTGTCATATGTAATCTTGTTGAAACAAATTCTTAATGGAGCTTATCTCCAATCATGTGTTATTATTCTGCTCAGAGCACATGTATCCATTCATCCCGAATGAAGCCATTAAAAATCAACCATTAAAAACACCTCTCATAAACATTCATCATACTGTGAGACAGAGAAATCCCACCAGATCCCTTCCACAAGATTCACAGAAGACAGATGTGTGTCATTAGTCTTTACACATCATGAACATTAAAATTACAGGAAGAGTTTACCCTCTGTGTCTCACATTTCTCATTTGTGCTTGTTCACTGTAAAAAAAAAAACTGTGACATTTAGCCACATTGTGGCTGTGATTGCCAGAACTTCACCGTAAAAAATATGGTAGCAACATTTTAGGTTTTATAGACTTAACTTAAATTCACAATAAAATACCGTATTCCATTAACTGACGTAATGTTAATAAACCAACATATTGAAGTGTTAATATTTGTTTTGAACCATTGTAATGCAGTGATAACCACCAAAAACTGGTGGTGATGAAAAAGTCACATGATGAACCAAAGCTCATCACAAACAGCTTTTCTACGAACTGAGGAGGGCAATACTTAGAAGGTGCACACAGTTGTATAATAGATGCTGTATAATAGATCCTACGTAAATTAAGTTAACGCACAGTCTTTGTCATATGTAATCTTGTTGAAACAAATTCTTAATGGAGCATATCTCCAATCATGTGTTATTATTCTGCTCAGAGCACATGTATCCATTCATCCCGAATGAAGCCATTAAAAATCAACCATTAAAAACACCTCTCATAAACATTCATCATACTGTGAGACAGAGAAATCCCCCCAGATCAAGTAGATATCACTAATCTCATGACTTATCTTAGTTATGTGCATCAGGCATAGCGTATGAGTGTCTGCTTGCATATAATGCAGCAGCTATGTTTGACATGCATCCTTTTTCTCGGTGACAACGTGAAGAAAGATCTTCATGTTGTAGCTGCAAATTGTGAGTGATACAATGACATGTTATGGCTTTGTTGGACTACTCTGGCTCCTTCCACAAGATTCACAGAAGACAGATGTGTGTCATTAGTCTTTACACATCATTAACATTAAAATTACAGGAAGAGTTTACCCTCTGTGTCTCACATTTCTCATTTGTGCTTGTTCACTGTAAAAAAAAAAACTGTGACATTTAGCCACATTGTGGCTGTGATTGCCAGAACTTCACCGTAAAAAATATGGTAGCAACATTTTAGGTTTTAGTGAAGAAAGATCTTCATGTTGTAGCTGCAAATTGTGAATGATACAATGACATGTTATGGCTTTGTTGGACTACTCTGACTCCTTCCACAAGATTCACAGAAGACAGATGTGTGTCATTAGTCTTTACACATCATGAACATTAAAATTACAGGAAGAGTTTACCCTCTGTGTCTCACATTTCTCATTTGTGCTTGTTCACTGTAAAAAAAAAAACTGTGACATTTAGCCACATTGTGGCTGTGATTGCCAGAACTTCACCGTAAAAAATATGGTAGCAACATTTTAGGTTTTATAGACGTTAAACCCTAATGTACACAACTGATAAGAAAAAACTAAGAAGAAATCAAATATGAAGTGTCATGCAGGGAATTCTGGGAGCATTTTAGGTTTTATAGACTTAACTTAAATTCACAATAAAATACCGTATTCCATTAACTGACGTAATGTTAATAAACCAACATATTGAAGTGTTAATATTTGTTTTGAACCATTGTAATGCAGTGATAACCACCAAAACCTTATTCACTCCTGGGACCTCAAGACACAGCAATGACGTCAAACTGCATTGGTTGTTGCATCTTGTGGCAATAAATTACATTTTGTTGCTCACGCAAAACTGAAGTATGTTTTTTATGACTTTTTTGGTGCTTATTTTACCTTTTTGAAATTTGACAGTTCTTTCTCAGTCTCCTTTCATTGTACGCCAAAACACAGCTTGAACATTATTCAAAAAAATATTTTTTTGAGTTCCACAGAAGAAAGTTAGTCACACAGAAGTTTATAACAACACAAGAGTGAGCAAATGATGAGAAAATTCTCATTTATTGGTGAATTACCTCTTTAAAGTGAACTAGAAAAAAAAAACAAATGTTCACTTGTCCTCAGATTTCACACACCAGATATTTCAAAAACATGTACAGATGGTCCAATCTATCGTGTCATAATATTTAATTTACATAAAAAAGCAAAGATGATGTCAGAATTGTGATGGTTGAAGAAATCTTTCAATCTCCTTCTCAGTCATCATCTCTTTTATTCAGTTCCAAGCAATCGGGACCACCCTACTTCACTGACCCTTCAATAAACTTTACCCTAGTATGACTACACAGTTCACACAGTTCACACAGTTAATGCATGACACACACATGCCACAGGGCTGACTGGCAGGCAGTTTCTGGCAGCACACAGGGCACACAGGCTCACTTATGCTGGGGATCCATTTTCTGGGTGATTGCCGTTTGTTTCTCTTGGCTGTAGAGCGTCCTGTGTTCCTCAGCTGCACTATTTGATGAGAGCCCTTTCTACTTGAAGGAATAGTTCATCCAAAAATAAGCATTCTGTAATCATTTACTCACCCTTGTGTCATTCAAAATCTGCATGATGTTCCTTCTGTGGAACACAAAAAGAGACCTATTCCTTTTCATACGACAAAAGTGCATGGGAACTGGACTTGCTGAGGTCCAAAAATAAAAAGAGCACAATAACAGACAGACATTTTTAGTTTAGTGAAAATTCTTCCTCTGGCTTTCAAATCAGTTGTGCAATTTTAATATGGACATTTTCAAAGAAATTAAAATAAAATTTCTGTCTTTTTCTCACATATAGCATGCTTACATATTTTGGCGTTTGCTATATGTGGTCGTCATTTACTTTCACTGTATGGGGAAATAGCAGCATGAACATTTTGCCGAACGTCTTCTTTTGTGTTCCACAGAAGAAAGGAAGTCATACAGGTTTGGTACGACATGAGGATATGTAAATGATGACATTTGATCACATCAACAGCCACCCATGAGCAGTGAGCACCAGGACAGCTTTTTTAAGCAAGCTTCCAGCTCAAATGAGCTCAAAAGGCTACATTTTATTATTTTGCAGCATCTGAGATGTGGACTTCACTAACGCTCACTAAATCTACACATCACTACACTATTGCAATGCATTGTGGTGTTCCCTCTTTGAACTGACCCAGTGAGAGTGTGGCAGAGGAAATCTGAGATTACTTCAAAATGCCGGCATTGCATTTTAAGCTTCTATATCAGATAACAGTTGGTTGCATAGATTATGGTAAATTGGGAATGTTGACAGGAAGCCAAAGTATTACACTTTCAAATGAGCTCAAACTGAAATTCAAGACTACAATAGTGTATTATTAAGCAAGTCCTGACAAACAGAAAACGCATACTGTACTTGTGAATGTATACTAGAGAAAAAGATAACAGAAACGTTCTCACACAGGGAGCCACTGCTATGGAGCTTTACTGCAAGACTTTTCAGTCACAGCTGATATATGAACTGCTGATTGCATATGTTGAAATATAAGCCATGTGAGACTTTTCTTTTCCCCCAAATCATTTCATCTACTGCCACCACCAGGGCTGATAAAGAAAAGACCAAATGGTACAACATAACACAGACACATGACAATCTGCTGTGACACAGTCAAAACATTTCAGCTCTTAGAATCACACACTTACAGTAGTCAATTAATACCACTGCATTATTGACATTCTTCTGGGCTTGATTTACACTACTAAGCTTTGGGGTCGGTACGATTTAAGACTTTTGAAAGTCTCTTATGTTCACCAATGCTGCATTTATATGATCAAATATACAGTGAAAACTGTTATATTGTGAAATATTATTACAATTTAAAATCACCATTTTCTTTTTGATTACATTCTAAATGTAATTTATTCACATGATGGCAAAGCTGAATTTTCGGCAACCATTAATCCAGTCTTCAGTGTAACATTGAATCTTCAGAAATCATCCTAATATGCTGGTTTGGTGCTCAGGAAACACATTGTTTTTATTATTATTATCATTAATGTTGAAAAAAGTCTGCTGCCTCCTGGCAGGATTTTTTGATGAATAGAAAGTTAAAAAGAAATAGAAACAGAAAACGTTTGTAACAGTATAAATGCCTTTACTGTCACTTGATCAAAAAGGAATATTACTGACCCCTTTGAAAAAATTATCTGTTCACATTTAATATTCACCTTAATCAAGTTTTAAAAACTCATTAAAAAAAGTTATTGTTTGTGAGTCAAATTTCATTCCTTCAAAGAAATAGTACTCAAATTAAATTATAAAATTATAGAATTGGTTATATATTTAAAATGTTATTTTAAAATGAATAAATAGCTACAAATTGGTTAACTACTTTTTAGTAGCAGCTTGTAAAATAGCTTTTTTTTTTTTTTAAATGTAGCTTGACTGTAGTTTAAATATTTGAAACCAAGCTATTATTTAAAGCAGCTTCCCCAAAACCTTGAGGTCTGGATCATACAAAATCGGTTCTGAGAAGCAAACACATCTCCATCAGACTGGGCAGAACCAGCAAACCTGTTGCTTAGCAAGATGTTTTGCACTAGCGCTGCTGACTAAAGGAGAAAAGGGGTAGGAGTGTAGAGACAGTAAGAACAAGAGGGAGAGAAAGGAATAAAAAAAAGATCAGGGATAACCGTCATGATTCCAAGCATCAGTCGCCACCACCCGCAGGTGAGTGCATCAGATAACACAAGTGCCAATGCCAGCGACACTGAACCTCAGCAAAAGACAAACAAGGGCACACACACACACACACACACAAACATACAGACAGCCATCACAGCTCGAGTGTGCCCGTTAGCAGGGGGATTTATTCTCTACATACAGTGCCGGGGGAATTCTGGGAACTAGAAAAAAAAACAAATGTTCACTTGTCCTCAGATTTCACACACCAGATATTACAAAAACATGTACAGATGGTCCAATCTATCGTGTCATAATATTTAATTTACATAAAAAAGCAAAGATGATGTCAGAATTGTGATGGTTGAAGAAATCTTTCAATCTCCTTCTCAGTCATCATCTCTTTTATTCAGTTCCAAGCAATCGGGACCACCCTACTTCACTGACCCTTCAATAAACTTTACCCTAGTATGACTACACAGTTCACACAGTTCCTATGACAAATGCATGACACACACATGCCACAGGGCTGACTGGCAGGCAGTTTCTGGCAGCACACAGGCTATCAGAGTTCACTTATGCTGGGGATCCATTTTCTGGGTGATTGCCGTTTGTTTCTCTTGGCTGTAGAGCGTCCTGTGTTCCTCAGCTGCACTATTTGATGAGAGCCCTTTCTACTTGAAGGAATAGTTCATCCAAAAATAAGCATTCTGTAATCATTTACTCACCCTTGTGTCATTCAAAATCTGCATGATGTTCCTTCTGTGGAACACAAAAAGAGACCTATTCCTTTTCATACGACAAAAGTGCATGGGAACTGGACTTGCTGAGGTCCAAAAATAAAAAGAGCACAATAACAGACAGACATTTTTAGTTTAGTGAAAATTCTTCCTCTGGCTTTCAAATCAGTTGTGCAATTTTAATATGGACATTTTCAAAGAAATTAAAATAAAATTTCTGTCTTTTTCTCACATATAGCATGCTTACATATTTTGGCGTTTGCTATATGTGGTCGTCATTTACTTTCACTGTATGGGGAAATAGCAGCATGAACATTTTGCCGAACGTCTTCTTTTGTGTTCCACAGAAGAAAGGAAGTCATACAGGTTTGGTACGACATGAGGATATGTAAATGATGACATTTGATCACATCAACAGCCACCCATGAGCAGTGAGCACCAGGACAGCTTTTTTAAGCAAGCTTCCAGCTCAAATGAGCTCAAAAGGCTACATTTTATTATTTTGCAGCATCTGAGATGTGGACTTCACTAACGCTCACTAAATCTACACATCACTACACTATTGCAATGCATTGTGGTGTTCCCTCTTTGAACTGACCCAGTGAGAGTGTGGCAGAGGAAATCTGAGATTACTTCAAAATGCCGGCATTGCATTTTAAGCTTCTATATCAGATAACAGTTGGTTGCATAGATTATGGTAAATTGGGAATGTTGACAGGAAGCCAAAGTATTACACTTTCAAATGAGCTCAAACTGAAATTCAAGACTACAATAGTGTATTATTAAGCCAGTCCTGACAAACAGAAAACGCATACTGTACTTGTGAATGTATACTAGAGAAAAAGATAACAGAAACGTTCTCACACAGGGAGCCACTGCTATGGAGCTTTACTGCAAGACTTTTCAGTCACAGCTGATATATGAACTGCTGATTGCATATGTTGAAATATAAGCCATGTGAGACTTTTCTTTTCCCCCAAATCATTTCATCTACTGCCACCACCAGGGCTGATAAAGAAAAGACCAAATGGTACAACATAACACAGACACATGACAATCTGCTGTGACACAGTCAAAACATTTCAGCTCTTAGAATCACACACTTACAGTAGTCAATTAATACCACTGCATTATTGACATTCTTCTGGGCTTGATTTACACTACTAAGCTTTGGGGTCGGTACGATTTAAGACTTTTGAAAGTCTCTTATGTTCACCAATGCTGCATTTATATGATCAAATATACAGTGAAAACTGTTATATTGTGAAATATTATTACAATTTAAAATCACCATTTTCTTTTTGATTACATTCTAAATGTAATTTATTCACATGATGGCAAAGCTGAATTTTCGGCAACCATTAATCCAGTCTTCAGTGTAACATTGAATCTTCAGAAATCATCCTAATATGCTGGTTTGGTGCTCAGGAAACACATTGTTTTTATTATTATTATCATTAATGTTGAAAAAAGTCTGCTGCCTCCTGGCAGGATTTTTTGATGAATAGAAAGTTAAAAAGAAATAGAAACAGAAAACGTTTGTAACAGTATAAATGCCTTTACTGTCACTTGATCAAAAAGGAATATTACTGACCCCTTTGAAAAAATTATCTGTTCACATTTAATATTCACCTTAATCAAGTTTTAAAAACTCATTAAAAAAAAGTTATTGTTTGTGAGTCAAATTTCATTCCTTCAAAGAAATAGTACTCAAATTAAATTATAAAATTATAGAATTGGTTATATATTTAAAATGTTATTTTAAAATGAATAAATAGCTACAAATTGGTTAACTACTTTTTAGTAGCAGCTTGTAAAATAGCTTTTTTTTTTTTTTAAATGTAGCTTGACTGTAGTTTAAATATTTGAAACCAAGCTATTATTTAAAGCAGCTTCCCCAAAACCTTGAGGTCTGGATCATACAAAATCGGTTCTGAGAAGCAAACACATCTCCATCAGACTGGGCAGAACCAGCAAACCTGTTGCTTAGCAAGATGTTTTGCACTAGCGCTGCTGACTAAAGGAGAAAAGGGGTAGGAGTGTAGAGACAGTAAGAACAAGAGGGAGAGAAAGGAATAAAAAAAAGATCAGGGATAACCGTCATGATTCCAAGCATCAGTCGCCACCACCCGCAGGTGAGTGCATCAGATAACACAAGTGCCAATGCCAGCGACACTGAACCTCAGCAAAAGACAAACAAGGGCACACACACACACACACACACAAACATACAGACAGCCATCACAGCTCGAGTGTGCCCGTTAGCAGGGGGATTTATTCTCTACATACAGTGCCGGGTGGTTTGAGGGAGCTCGGAGCTGATCACAGAGGATCCGAAAACAACATCCGTCCACTTTCACACTTCAGTGGAAGAGGTGGCCCCTCCCGGCAGGGCTGCGTAGTCTTGCCATCTGGAGAATAAATCGAGTGTGAAGTACAGTATAGTTTGGGACCAAGCTCCGTGGCGGCAGCTCAGCAGTCAGTTCATTAGTTCCAAACTTCCAGGGATTGGAGCTGGGAGGGGGGCAGTGCGGAGCGAGGCTGCCACAGAGAGAAAGAGGAGGCGGGCAGGGAAGAAGAGGGGGGGAAAGGAGCCGTTGAGTGGAATGCCCCAAACTGAGCCGCAGTCTATAGGGCATCTCTGCCACAAAAAACACAAATAAACAAACTCGCCCCCGGAGCGAAAAAAGACAGGTGTAGCCATCAGCCCCTGCTGGAGGAGAGAAAAGGATGACTTCCCACCCCTGCTTATCAGTAAGGAGAGATATTTTTAAATACTAAGTGTGTGCTAGTGTGTGAGTGTGAGTTAAGCCTTGGTCCTGAGTGGCAGTGGCAGTCACTCAGTAGTCTGAACCGTCTGTCACATGGCACCAAGCGGGCAGAAGAGGGTAAAGATTGGCACAGGTTTGCTATGGGGGGGGGGGAGCACAACAATGATGCTTATGGCACACAGACAAGATCCAATCATCAATTTAAAACGAACAAACAAACACTTTCAGCATTTTCATTCTATGAAATCATCCTCATTTATCAATGTACAGCATACACATGCCATGTGTTGTGTTTCCAACACAATTCAACGGTGTTTTTTTATAAAAGGACAACAACAACAATATGAAAAGGAACTAAAAGACTTTGAAATGTTCCAAAATCTAGCGAGCTGCCTTGCTGCCTACTAAGGAACCTCATAAGGGACTAATTCAGAACGCTCTACCTAGGCAGCAACTCTTTTTGGCATGCAAATAGTGCTCTACACGGAACACTAAATTGACAGCTGATTTCTGTTGAGTCTGACGTTAACATGTTGCTAAGACAGAACAGAACAATACTATAAAAAGACAAACAGAACAATACTCTAAAAAGCATAAAATACATACTACACTCAAATATTGGGTTCAAATATATCCACAAAAAAATGGAAAGGTTCAGTATTGAATGAAATTACATTTTATGTAGGTTTTGGAACAGAGCATGTGTAGTATTCAGTAAAACATTAGTTCATTTAAGTTCAAACTTCATCAAAAGAATCAAAATAAACAATTCTTTCAACAGTTAAAGGGACAGTTTAATTAAAATTAAAACTTAAATTATCATTAACTTACGCTCGTGTTGTTCCAAACCTGTAGGTTCTCTTCTGAGAACAGAACTTTTTATTTATTTATTTTTCGGCAACAGGGTCATATCTTTCAAATATCTGTTTTAATGTTCCACATAAAAAAAAGAAAGTCATTTCGTTTTGGAACAACATGAGGGTGAATTAATGACAATTTTCATTTTTTGGCTGAGCTATTCTTTATACTTTGTTCATTATCCAATCTGTAGGCTCTCAGCATATTAATTTAGAATTAAAATGGTTTGATGCTGGAGCTGTGGCCTTGTTGCTAAAGCATATGCCCCGGTACATTAAACTATGGTTCTAATATCGGGCATGAGAGTTTGAATCTAGCATTTCCATCTCTCTAGTTATTATGTCCTATTCCATCTTCATTCTCTTCTCAATAGAATGTAACAAAAGGCCCAAATATGTAATAATTTTAATTCAAAATATTACAAAATTCAAAATTTAAAGATTCTATCAATGATCAGCAATACAAAACTGAATAATTGCATACAAACCTGAATAATTTTAAATAATGACACAATCTGAATGCGTTTGAGCACTGAAGTATTACAGGAAGACCTTGGTTAAATCAGTTCCTCAATGAAAAAAAGTCCTCAGAACCTGTGCATGTGTACAGTTTGCGTTCCTTTTCCGTCCTCCTCACCGGCCCATAAAAGAGTAACCGAGCTGCGGGAATAGTTTCATTTAGTGGCATAAAAAAACAAAACATCTATCTATAGGTATACACCAACACCCATGGATTTCCAATTGCCAGGATGGGGAAAACAGCTGAGAGTGTGGGAAGTGAAAGAGCGGGTGCAGAGGAGCGAAGTGTGTTTTATTATTGAGTTAATAACTCATTTTTACATTACGCAGTTGTGTGCTAGCAAATAAATAATGGATCACAGCTTTCCCTGTACCATGCCAGGCTCTTTAAAGTTAACATATGGTCTTTAAAATTGACTGCGTCTTGTACGAAGGATTGTAAGTGCTTTTAGTCTTGACAGATTTATACCATCAAAAAGCCGAGGAGCAATGGGATTATTTCTAAAGCTCTTCGCAAAGTACATTGTTATTTTTCGAGAGTGAGTTATTCGCATTTTTATCAGGGAGACTACAGAGAGCATTAATTCTATCAGCCCTGACAGGAACATGAGCTAGCGAAAAGAAACCCGCTTAGCTCAGAGAGGGGACCTGAGACCCTTCTCTAATGCCATTTTCTCCCCTCTCAGATCACCTAGTATTAATATTCCTCAACAAAATAATCCTATCTGGGCAGAACCCCACAGAAGAACTGAATTTTGGCTCAGCAATCTTATCTTTTTATACTTCTCAATTTAGAACAATGTTAACGTTGATATATGTCAGTATGCTGACACAGTAACAATGGCATGTTTTTATCCTTTGAGCACATTTTTGACACTTAAAGGCCGTCAAAGATGGATCAAGTTGTAACTAAAGCTCTGAAACAACACAAAAGACATGAAAGCAGTAAGCCAGCTTTAGTGGATGCTTTCTTGAAACCTTTTCCCCCACTTGGTTGTGATAAAGAAATTAGTGGGTGTTGGAAAACATTGGGATCCATCACCTTTTTTTAGGGGTCATAGTTTAGGCTGTATGTCAAAGTGTTTCCCACTCAAACAGGAATAGCCTCTGGCCAAATCAATCATCTTTATTAACATGACTTAAAAACCTTTGTTAGCTGACTCCTTTCCACCGGTTCTCCTTTTAGCTCCTGCTCCAATCACGGTTTCATGGAGAGGTAAACAGGGCCAATTGGCTGGCTGTGTGGGCGGGTCGAGAATGCTTTTAACCTGCAGCATCTGCTGAAGTCCTGCTGTTTGCTCAGTGTGAAGTGGGCACCTTGTTTCAAGTGAATGTGATAGGGGGGCATTTTTGCCTTTATTGGCACATAATGGGACGGAAATGTGCTTGTTTTAGGCATTGCGCTTAGGTAGCTTTCTTTGGAGTGATTAAGGATCAGCACCTGGCTAAAAGTGAGCTTTAAATGATGAGGATTTTGTGATTATGTCTCACAGAGTCAGGTGTTGGGTGAAGAATGAAAGGTTAGGGTGGTCGGTACCTTCTTGTTGAGGGCGACTCCATCCTCACAGTCCAGAACGGCGCAGTCCACGTCCAGCGAAGTCAGCTTCCGCAGTTTTCTCTCGTCGTTGCCGGGAACATACAGCACGGCACGCCGTGGTATGTACTTCAGAGAGGTGCCAGGAGTATGATGGGAACGCTGGCTAGACTGACACCAGGGAACCGCAGACAAAAGTAGACGACTTATCCCCCTAAGAAAATTCAAGATTTGATGATCTTGTCTCATCTATTAATTTACATTAAAAACACAGACACAGAATCACTTGAATACAACTTGTCTATGATAAGCATGCTTTTAATTTCTGTATTTAATTTTGATATCATTCATTTAATTTTTTTCCCATTTAATTTCATCATACAACTGTCCTAATATCAAAATGAATAAAAAGGTCTAATGAAAAGAATGAAATTCTTGAAAAGAAATCTTTAGCATAATGTTAGTTATTTCATTAAAAAAATACTGTTATTAATATTTGAAAACTGTCTGCCACCTAAAATCATGTGGTTCAACCAACATGTAGGAAAAAAAATAAACAGGAAATAATATCATACAGAGGACACCTGTAGACCCTCATGACTGTGTGTCAGGGTCAATAAGCATCTTAAAATAGCAGATAATTTGACGTTTTACAACAAGGCAAGGTTAGTTCAGTTTGTAAAATCATGTGGTGCTACACAAACACAATGATATTTATGAATAAATAATTCATGATTAAAAAAAAATCATGTTACCATATATAATTTAAAAATAAATAAAGTAAAAAATAAAAACTTTTTGAAAATAATGTGTAGTGTTTGATGTATTTACGTATTACGTTGCATTTAACCAAAATAGGTCATTACTTTTTACTTTAGAGTTAAACCAGATGACATTTTAGAGTCATTAAACTTAAACCTTTCTTGAAAATAGTATTTCAAAACCATATTTTATAGATCTGTTGTAGCCATCCATTTGTTTGCTGATCTTTCTTTATGCCTGCACACATGTATATAAAAAAAACACCTCTGGCTAATCTCAAGTACTTAGCCTGAACTTCAATTTCCCTTCCCAATCTTTACAAACTGAAGAAACAAGGTTTGTTTTCCTTTCAGTCCTCTAATGGATAAGCACTGCTGACCTGAGGCTGTTATCTCCGACAACATCAGAGCAAACGTTTCTTCTCTAATGCTAATTCACAATGGCTTAGCAATCACAGCTGAATAAATCTATTTAGGGCCAAGCCAGTGCGATGTGAAAGAGACTTGGGAGAGATTACATACCCCAACACAACAAAGTTAAGACAAGACCACAAATCTTTCTGGTAAATGACTTCTAGAAGCTGTCAGATTTCGGTTCCCCTGTGTCAGGGCTAATAGAGGTGTGCGTTTATGGCTTAATTTCCACATTTTATCACACACTAATAACCACTGTTATGGCTCAGACACGTTTTAATTGTTTTTTTTCGGTATGTCAGGGTGTTCAAACAATTAGCGTTAATAAATGCGCCAAATAATTGGTATCACATACAACTAATTACAGCCGGGAACAGTCTTTGCCTGTCGGTTCCTTGCGATTGCACATGAAGGGACCGTATTAGTTGACTGTATTCCTTTCCACCCTGACAAAAAGAAGGGGGTAGCATAGTACTTTAAGGAGGGAGTGAAGGGGTGAAGTATTCTTTTGGTCTTTGTTGTCAAAAGAAGCTAAAGTCACTTCAATAGCCACTTAATCCAATCCTTCACGCTTACAATTGCCCTCAAGAACCAAGCAAACATATTCTCGACTGAGATGATGCAGCTATACCAGGCAATTAAAATCAATTCAGGTAGTTATGGCTGCGAGCACTTTGCGGGCCTAAGTACACAGAGACTCGGCAGGGATTCTCAATACTATAGTGTTCGGATTTGGTCAGTGACACTAGCTCAACAAGAGGAAGGAGGAGGAGGAGATATGCAAAACCACACTCAATGCAGACAGAGAGAGGGGAGGAACTTGCTAATACTCAAGACCCTCAAACCTTACAGTGCCCGGATTGGCAATAAAGAATACAAACAGCGAAATTGGAAAGAACAATCTCAAAGGAGGTAGAGGGCATTATGCATGTACGTGTGTAGGGGGTTGGCGAAGAAATGGGTACAGCAAAAGGGGGAGGGAGGATCCAAATTAAATCTTCTACATTCAATGCATACTGCTGCAGGGTGAAAATGTTAAAAAGCCATTTTAAGTGAGCACTTGAAAAAGAAATAAATTATCTTGTAAGTAGGAGGCTTACAAAATGATGGCACTCGTAATTAAAGAATAGATTTCATAAAGGAGCAGAAAAAAAAAGTAAAAAACCTCCATGGGGGAAGAGAGGGGTTTCCGTGATGGATCGTTATCAGAGAGAGAAAGAGAGCGGGAGCAGATCGCTTGACGGAGGTACAAGGGGTCTAATAGAGAAACGCCATTCAAAGCTACTCTCCCTCTATGCCTTTTTAAACACAGTAGGGGTTTCACTTTGCAGCAACCTAGCTGCCACGGGGAAAGAAAGGAGTTTGCTTTGTTTAGTTGTTACTCTCTCTTTTATGTTTGAAGGAGATAGAGGAGGGAAAGACAAGTCGGTAAATTCAGGAAAGGTTTTTTGGTGTTCTCCGAGGGTGGCGTTTTGAAAAGCAAACGGCTGGCCTCTCACGCGAGAGAGCGTGATGATGTGTGTGCAGCAGGGAAGGACGCTGGCTGTGTCTTCATGTGCTGTAGACATGCACACGTCCATGTCATGGTCATATTAATACATGCATAATCATCATGCTTCTAATAAAAGATTTCATACGAGTTGCATGACAATACACACACAAACGGATGATCATGTTAGAAGAATAAGTGTGTATTTCACGCTCTCATTCCTCTTACACTATATTCATCAATGTCGAAGGGATAGTGCACTCACCTAATGTCATTCCAAACCTTCCACAAAAGAAGATTTTTACGTTTTTAAAAAAGTGGTATTGTTTATCCATACAATGAAATTAAAATGGCAACCAATTAAAGTTTTTGGGACCTAATATTCTGTTTTGCATAAGAAAGTCAGGTTTGGAACAGCATTAATGAGTAAAAGACCACAGAATGCTCACTTTTGTATAAACTATTTCTTTATGGATTATGGATTTCTAGAAGCATTTTTGCTCGGTAATCTGTTGCAAAAAAATTAATAATTTATGGTGGCAAAAATTTATCTAATTTCTTGTTTTGGAGATGATCTTAATTTTTTTTCAATTACATAATTATGATAAAAATGGGTTAAATACAAATTGGATAATAGACAGAAAACCCTATTCAAATCAGTTAGGTCAGTGATTCGAAGTCCACTTAGCACATTTCAAATCCATTTCATTTTAAGGGGTCTTTATTCAGCACAGAGTATTATAATTCATTCTGACTTGGGAATTTAATTCTCAGGTGGAGAAACTGATTGACAGAGACCAACCAAAGGAAAAAAAATAGTAATAAATGTCTGCTTTATTCGAATGAGGTTCTTATTCACACAGACACTCTGAACCACATCACACAAAGAAATTACATCTTGTCTTTTCTTTAAATAAAATGTTTGCAAACTAAATGTTTTTCTCATGGCTTTTAAGCGTATTGATGCTATATAATAGCAATGCAAACACTGCAGATGTAATTAGTATTAGCTTATGCAGCAGATTGCAATGTTGGCTTACTGAGCCATGAAAGTCATAAAACTTTGTGGCATACCACTCTCACATTATAAACCAACCGGAATCCTGTTTAACAATGGCTAATGAGATTTTTATACCAACTTTCACCATACTAATTCATTCACGAAAGTCACTGCAGGAAAATGAGCTTATCTCCCAGTGATTTATTTGATTACATGATTTGCCCACTTCTCATTTGGATCCGCACTTAGCTAAGAAAACCCTGAAATTAATACACGTAAGAGTAACTCAAGTGGCCAATATTAGGTGTACAATAATTCACATAAAAAGCAACACAGACCATGGGCAATAAAAACAAGAAGCAATAAATGTTATTACTGCACTACAGCAGCTCTGGAACCATTTGGAGAGGGCTGGCCTTCCCGGCCAGATCCGTACAGTGCTTCCGAGATACGCAACCTGGACCATTTTATTGTTACATCTGTCCGCCATTTTTCCCTGTCATTAAACTATGATATATGTTTTATAAGTTCAGCAATCCCTAATGTAGACAACATTTCTGCAGTCCTCAATTTTCTGGACTTGAAAGGCTATGATAACAGGGTGGTTAGCTTAGCAGTTAGTGCTACTGGTGATTTACTGGTGAGAGTTCTGAGGTTTTTTGCTCTTTGCTGCTTTTATATGCTTTTGGACTGGCCTGGTCCTCATTAAATGTAAGTCTGGCTTCCCTATATAAGAGGACCAAGAGAGAATACAAAAACCTCTGGTGGTTTCGTTGGACATTGATTCTGCTCAGCTGTAGCTCTATTACTGTCCTACCAAACTGCACTGTTGCATCTAAAAAAGAAAATGTTGATCATTAACATTTCTCAGATGTTCTTATTTAATCTCAGATGTTCCTTCTCCTCTTCTAAATTTGAGATTAGACCCTAAGGAGGAGGTCTGAGAATGTATGGGGTCGTATACCATCACTTTCAAAATGCCAATTTACCAGAAGACATGATGTGAAGATTTACTGCACGACTTTAACGTTGACATAAGTAGCTATTATATTTTTCCTAATGATACTGCAAGCTAGCCGCACAAACTAAGAATGCACTCGTTTAACCGCCCACTGTGTTCACTCTGGCTAAAAACATGTTGGTGACATTTTAAATAATAAGTGCACCAGTCCTATGCTGCAACTTGCATCTGCATTTTATGATAAATAGACCAGCATTTCATCTTAACTTGCACTGACAAAACAACCAATAGGCCAAATCTTCTTCAAAACCCCACAAAGGGAAATCAAATGATGGCAACAAAAATAAAATAGCCTTTTAGAAAACCCTGTAAAAACATAAAAGTCATTTCCAGACAAAATAAACAAAGATTTCTCTTCTGTTTTGTCTGTTTCCTACAGCATCGAATTTCAGCCTTTGAACTCCTGTGTTTCATGTATTCATAAACAGCCCTGGACACGGCACCATGGATAAATATGTTGTCCAATTTAACCTCCCCCCCTTCCCCATCTCATATAAGCACTGTCAACCACAGCTCTTTCAATATGCAGATTTCACAATTATTTCCAGTGTCTGGCAGCAACAGCAGTAGCTGTGTCTAAAATGCACAAAATTAAATATTTGTGTTTCTACTCTGCGATAATCAGCATCTTTTTAATATGCAAACTATTTCCAGGAACTGTTGTGTTTGGGCTTTTAAATTAAATGTAGGAATGGGGTGGGAGGGAGTGGATGAAACAGAAGGTTAAAAAACAACAAAAACAAATCAATGGCGTGATGCATAAACATGAAATAAGTTCGGAAGACGGTGCAGAAATAAACGGTCAAGGAGTCATCAATATTTATCCCATTTCCAGGCCTTGTCTTGCCCTCCCACCTCCTTCTGGCACCAGGCTAAAACAATCCCAATAAAAGCTGCTTCTCAGCATGGGATCGGCCTTGTTTTCCAGTCGGAAGACACAAGGTGCCAGTGCTAAAATATGTGGCCAAATTAACTGTGGGGCACTGACGATAGTCAGAGAGGCAAAGTGAAACTTTCTTCTCTCTTTTGCCACCTTACCTCCCTCCCGTTCCAATCCTTCTCTGGGCTGACAGACAAATCTGATCCTCTCGTAACAGGATCAGCTGGTGACCCTGGCAACAATATCCCAGAAGTTGCATGTTCTCTGCTCCACCATCGTTCCCCTTGCCGCTGCCTCATTAGAGTGGATTTTACACCCTAATCTGCACAATGAGGGTGAAGTCATAGCAGTTATGTGCACTGGCCTACACATCTACCTGTAATCCTTGTGGAAAAGGGTTGCTCACTCTCTCTCTTTCGCAAAGCTGCACACAGACAAAGGTTGACAAACCGCAAACTCTAAGCTCTAATTCTTCTCCACACAAAGGCTCAGACTACAGACGGCTTAGCTGTCAAGCATCAGAGTGTTTTTGTTTCCTGGACCAAAGACTCATGACTGCCTTCAGCACGAGGAACATCTATATCCAATTCATCACACCATAGCAAAATAATAACGCCAACCTGTTGTGGAAAGTTACCCGGCCCCGAAAGAACTTCTGCAGATGTGTGCGCTAATAACCGTCATAAAATCTAAAGTTTCAAGTTTCCACAGCGGGAACAACACTGAAAATGTTCCCATTAATTTTTCTTTAGAAATAATTGAGTAGGGTCCATCAAAGGGAGGGAGCAAGCAATGGGTGTGGGGAGGGCAACAGGGTTAGCTTTTAACTTAGCATTTTTATTGACTCCGGGAAAACAAAATAAGGGATCCTACTAAGAGTGTGCACTCGGCAATAGCCATTCAGGCCTTTGGAGCTCCATTGTAGCACTTTGAAGGGTTTGAAAGGAAACCCCACTGGTGAAAATCCAGTGGAACATCTCCACAACAGAGCACAACTGTTCCCTTCGGCTTGAATGGAAGGGACATAAAAGGGGAGATGGACTTCTGAGGTACAGCCAGAAACAAAGGCAACAAAAGTGCTGATCATGAGGGAAAGACACAACTCATTGCGGCAGAGGGGCATGGAGAAAAAGAAGCCTTAGACAATGGCACTCATGGCCAAGTGACACACTGAAGAACCGAAAAATCTACACAAGAAGTGCTTCCCTCCCCACTTAACAAAAAAACCCACAAGGAACTGCTGGACAGCTGAGGGGCCAGATTGTCCCAGAGGGGGAAAGGACAAGGGAGAGAAACAACGCCAGACTGACAGGAAAGTATAGCCAGAGAAGTGAAGAAAACCGCAACAGTCAGAGAAACTGACAAGAGGAGACACAAAAAAGATAGGGGGGCTTGTTTTATTTAAGGAAAGACAGGAATATTCAGGAAGAAAGAGGCAGAATAAGAGGGAGGAAGTTGCTCCTCTCTTTAGGCACTTTAAAAGGTGAAGCTCGATCTCTGATGCATTCCCACAGTAAGAGCTCTGCCACAGCGCCACTATTCCTGACGCCCCACTCTGTTCTTTTCCAGGACTTTTGAAGTGCCTCTTTGTGCATCAACACAATTAGCTTTTAACCCCCCGAGAAACATTCATCCCCACCCACTCGACTATTCAACATGTGGACGACTCTTAAAGAGCTGATCGCCTTCATCTCGTCCTGATAAAAAGGCCCTCGTGACTCCACACATAAATAAATAAGTCTCATCTATAATTATCATGCCCTCCACTAACATTTCCCCTGCTTATTCCCGACAATTTGTTGGAACTGAAAATATTGTTTTACCAGAACCAGCATGCGTTGTCCATTTTAATGGGTGGCAGGGCTTCATTTACAGTTAAATCGTGTCACCTCCAAGACTGAGAGCATCTGAACACAAGCCGGCGAGGAGGAGAGGGGGGAGTGATTTGTTTGACATGTTTTTAAAAAATCTCTCCAAATGATGGCCGCCTCCCCTTCGCACCAGGTAATTTGCATGCTCCACAGCCTGAGCCTGAAAGATTAATGCTGATATGCATACAGAAAGAACAAATTTTGAGATATGCATAACGTGGTTTGAAACGTTCTGCACGTGCCTGTCCTTAGAACATATGATATGCAAATAAAACTACTTTATTTGAAACTTGTTAAGAAAAACAAAGTGATAGTTTACCTAAAAATGAAAATTCTGTCATCATTTACTCACCCTCATGTCAGTCCAAACCTGTATGACTGACTTTCTTCTGTGAAACACAAAAGAATATATTTTGAAACATGTCTCAATGTCCAGGTCAGACGGACAAAAACTGTCAAAAAATCCTTTAAGTCACATAGGTTTGCAGCAGAATGAGGGTGAGTAAATGATGACAGAATTTTCATTTTTGGGTGAACTAGCCCTTTAAGTTAAATGGCAATGCATTAAAATTTTAAAAGAACATGAATGTAATTGTTGTCAATTTGAGGACAGAATCATATTTCAAAGATTCAAAGAATCATAGAATCTCTTAATATAAAAAGAGAGACCCAAACCTGGAAAAACTATGCAATGTTTTGCTGCCAATTTTATCATCAGATCACCTAGAAAAGTAATAGACTGCAACAAACTCTTTGATTTGAATAACAAAGTTACATGTTGATGTTTAATACTTGTGATTAGAATTTTGTTCAAAAACTACCACCCTAATAGTAAACCTTGCCTTAGCAAGCATCAGTAACTAGAAAATTAATCATACTGTCATGTATGCTTACAGCAAAAATCACAGAGCGGAAAAATCAAAATAAGATCTACTGTTTCCCCCTGGCTGATGATAGACAACATCCCAACTTGCACATTCCAAGTCAAAAGGTCCTGGTGATTGAGGAGTGGACTGCTCCACACAACCAAGAGGAGCCTACTTTTAACCCACGACTCTTTCTTTTCCTTTCACTTTAGCTGATTAATGGATCAACGCTGTAATTGATTAGTGGCAAGGTGTGAATTTAACCAGAGTTCAGCGGCAATAATGGTCTCCTGACAATAGCAGTCAGCGTAAAATGTAAAATGATAGCCTGCAGCCTGATGGCCATCAAAGGACAACAGCCCACATAAAGAAGCCGGCTATTCTCTGGAGCGCTGAATTTCTTTGGGCTCTTTTCTCTTGGTAATGCTGTCAGTTTAACTGACAGGAACCATTATGGACGGTGCTTGTCAGCTCACCTTCATAAAACAAGCTGTAAAACAGCAAATAACAGGCTTATATGGCTTCATTATCTGAGGCACTCTAAATCACAGTGGAGCCGCTGGGTTCTTGTGTGTGTGTAGGGTGTGTGTACCATCCCTTCAGTTCAACCCTCAACTGAGAGGGCAGACAGGGCGTTTTCAGAGAGTAAAAAGAGAGAGACAGAGAAGTTGAGTGGGACAGTCTCTTCTCTAAGCGCTAATAAACCACCTCCTTTTCATCAGCTACAACAGTGAGAGAGGCCCCTTGCCACGTTCACCAATCATTATCCAACACTTTATTAATTAGTCCACATCCACTCGCCTATAGTTCCAAACCGATGTGATCAGGGGCATCTAATGTTAAGATAAAATGTCCTCACAGTGGGAAGCAACTTAAGTGGAGCGGAAAAGAATGAGGAGGGAGAAAGAGATCGGGAGACAATGAAAGATAGAGAGAGAGAGAGAGAGAGAGAAAACATTGTGTTATAATAAAAGTACTGCCCCAGTGAAATTATTTAAAAGGTAACGCGACAGAACGGGGTGGTCTAGGCACAGATGGAGACTGCATCTGGGAGTTGGAACCTTTTGCCACTGCAGCACGCTTGACGAGCAATCGGTTTTATTTATTTAATGCAAATAGATCCGGGCCTTTCACTAACCTGTCAGCGGGGGATGTGAGGTGTCGGCCTGTTTGAGGTGCTGAGCGTCTCTGACTGCTCGCTGAGGTGCTGCAGGGAAATAGTGGAGGTGGAGGCAGGGCTGTCATGATATCAGATCTTCACTACATGATTATCTTGACCAAAAATATTCATGGTAATGGTATTAATCCCAACATCTGAAGAAATGTTTGGGGGGAAAAATAATATTGCCATTAGTCAAATTAATCTTTAACTTTTTTGTATGTAATAATAACGGCACAAAATATATACAAAAATAACTTTACTAAAATAAAATAACTTTATTCAATTGTGGGTAGTGTTGCGCTTTCACATGTAATATACCCCGACATGATTTTGTGTGGCTGGAGCAGCTACACATCGTGTTGTCTTCTTTTTTCCATTTTATGATGGGTGGCAACAAGCGCTAAGATGCAATACGTACTATGTTGGAGTGTCAACCAGTCAATGATGCTGGATTGCTTACAATATTATATTATGTGCAGTATCAACATGATATCAATATTTCATAATAATTTTATTATGAATTAACGAAATATTTTTTTATTATGAAATAACAATATTTCATAAACGTGGATCTGGTGTTTAGCTGTTTTAGTAGTCCAGCTTTGATTGATTCATTAAATTGATTGAATCATTCCCTTTTTGGATTAATTCTTCTTTTCTTTCATTCTTCCATTCTTCCTCCATTCGGTTTATTTAATTGACCTTTTCAGCAAATTACAAGTTGAATTTACTTTCCTCCTCGATTCATTCATTTAGTAGTCCTAATATAGAGCATATATGAAAACAAAATGATTAGTATCAAATATAAAACTCTAAATGATGACGAATGCAAATAAAATTAGAAAATATTTGGATGGGGTGAGCCAAACATAAGTAATTCTACATTTCACTGACAGTCAGCCTTTGCCCGAGACACACAAATGTAATTTAATTTGTAATTGTCTGCCAAACAGCGTGATTTGAGCTGCATGCCTGACACTCTCTTTCGCACTCCCACACACTCAAATGAACTACAAAAGACATTAGATGACATACATGACTTGGAGAACCAAAAATGACTATAAAAAGTGACATTTTTAAATTTTCTTCAGAAAATGAGCGTAAGACTCACCATCATAATGCTAAGGCATTGTTGATGGTTGACAGGGTGTTTCTATGTGGGTTACTAGGGTTTTGTAAGGTTGCTAGGTGATCACCTAGACCAAATAAACAATCACACACTTGGTGTGTCCAAAATTGCATATTACATTTGTAGGTACAACATTAGAATTTGAACTTACTTTGCAACTGTTAGAACATTCTATACAGTATGAATATGGGTAGTATGGATGAATTTCAGATGCACTACATCCGCCATGTTGTTACTGCCACGTGACCGACCAGCATCTGGTGCGTCACTTCACTGCCATTCACAAATCCTCTCCTGTAACCTCATGGGATAGTAAAGTGTCCATCGAATGCACACTTCAGTATCTCAGCTAGGGATATGCCGGTATCAAATTTTCATGTTGCGATTAATTGCTAATGCTTTCATCACGGTATGCGGTGCAGATGTAGTAGGTCATCCGGGTACTTTTCGCCTACTGTTTTTTACTATGAATTCGGACAAACTACTTTTTTTTTCGGCATTCTGTTAGCAGGGAAGTGTTCCATTTCGGACACAGCTCCTGTCAGTAACTATGATATTCCAGACTCTAGATATAACTCTGATCCCTCCTTCAATGGAAGTCTATCGTTTTTGCAAATGATGCATGAAAATTTTGGCCACCAATATTCAGAAATAGGACCAAACTCATTTACAGAAACAGTGACGTTTAGTTAGCTCTTCTCAGATGACGTGTTTTGACATGTTAGCAGTGTGGACGCACTTCACCGTGACAAAAAAATGGTTCTACACTGTCAAATTCGTTAATATGTCAAATACAAATTTGGCAAAAATACGGCAAAAACATTGAGAGGCAACTCTTTGCTTAAGAACTTTACTACAACTGGTTTAATTTGTCACCTTAGAAAATGACACTCTGAAGATCATAAAGACTTAAATGACCCAATACCCAAATGCAATTATCAGTTTTTGACTAAATAAACACTTTAACATCAGTTTTGAAATTTACAAAACTGAAAATTACAATGCATCACCCATTTTCACGCATTGTATTGTTTAACAGGCCGAAAAGTCCAATAGCTTAGAAAAGTAATAAAACACCTCATCTCAATAAATGTTTGAAGTATTCATGTCTTCAGCACAAAAGGTTCAAGTCAAGTTACACTCCAAAGTGTCCATTCACTAATCCAGAACGCATTACAAATATGCAGGTGTGTGAATATAAGATTGCAACATGCACCCACACACTCTTGCATGCACCCACACACAGGTGGCTAAACAAATCTAACCTATATGCCATGTCAAAGGAAGCAAACACACTCACACACATACAGACTCTCACACCCTCACTCAGACCCAGACAGGCATTGCTTTGTCATACCTCTACTCTCGACAGGCCCTGCCGTCTCCAAGCCACGCTCAACTCTTCTGGCTGCACTCCAAAGCACCTCAAACGCACGCCTCGCTCTGTCCCTCCGCCATATGGACACATCTGAGCCCTTTGTAGTCATCTCTCTATGGAGGGCCTACCTGACTAAAGCCCAGCAGACTGCGACCTGCAGGGATGAGCACGCTGGCGCCAGAGATTGGCTCTTAAACACGGCGTAACACTTGCCATCTGACTACCGTAACAATCTGCACCCTTCAAACACACATAAACTCCAGACGGACATATCATGACGTCTGTAGAATAGAAACAACAGAAATAGTTTATTTTATATTCCTTTTTCCAAATTTTCAACATATATTTTTCAAGAGTTCAAATGTAATACATTTTGAAACAAATAATATCAAATATGTGTTATAAAAAGGTGCTATGAAAGTCCTGACTGATAACAAAAACAATTTTATTTTATATTCTATTTTATTTCACTGCTCTTGTCAACTTATTTTCTTTGGTGGAACACATAAGAAGATATTTTGAAGAATGTTCATGCTGCTCTTTTCCATAAAATTAAAGCATGTAGAATCCCTAGGCTGTTAAGGTCCAATAGGGACAAAAAGCACAATAAAAACACTATAAATGTAGCCAATGCAACTCATTCGCCATATTCCAAATCTTCTGTTTGTTTTATGCGAGAAAACTTGAAATTGTGATTCACTATATATGCATGCACATTTAAATTTGCTATAATGGTTATAAGACTTGTGATAATCAATAGTTTTTGGTCATTGGCATTAAAGCTTAATGTGTCAAGTATGGAACATCAATATGTACAAAAGTGATTTGAGAGCCACAGATCTTTAGCAAAAAGTGACATAAAATTTGGACTATTCCTCACATAAACTTACAGTATGGTTTAAGAAGATATGGAATATAGTGAATAAGTTATATGGACTAGTTTAAAGGTGCTGTCTCGTCCTTTTTGAGCGCCCCTAGACACTGTGTGAGTTCACTGAAAGGACAAAAGCAGCGAGAAGATTTCTATATTTTCTATATTTGTTCCATGAAAGATAGAAAGTCATACAATTTTGGAACGACATTAAGGTATTTGAGAGACTATTCCTTTAACTCTTACATTAAGACATCAGGATGCTTATGCAATGACTGCAAGACACAGCCCATAGCAGCATATGTGTATGTGTGTGTGTGTGTGTTTGTGTGTGTGTGTGAGAGAGTGTGTGCAGGGGAAAGATGGATGGTCTAGCTTCACCACAGGTGGCTGAGGCCCAGCGCAGGGAGGATACGGTTCAGAAAGACTGTCTCCAGCTTTGTGGATATGAAGGCAGCCCATGCGTCTCTTTGAACAGAACAACAGAACAACTGAACACAGAACAAACAGTGAGAATGCATAGACAGAAAAAGACCCAGGTAAGATTTTTCCATACCACCTATCTGTCCAGTAGCCTGGAGCTGATGTCCAGTATATGATGGTCATCTGGGTTTTGTACATGCCCAGCCCAAACAAATGGCACTGGAATGACTTTGAATTCCGTTAATTTCTGCATGGTAATGCAAGACAGCAGATGGAAATATTGATTTTTATTTTATATTGTAATATTTATTGACATATATTCTGTTCTATATTGAACATTTAAGTAATGACTTTTATTTAACATTGAAATTAACATGTATCATGCTTCAAGGTGAATAAAAAATATTCCATAATTGTTGTTAATAAATGGAAAACAAATTAGGATATATAAATTTGTTTATGCAAATTAAAATGTTAATAATGCTTATTGAATTAAGTTGAGCTGTTAAATGGCTATAATTACTTTATCCACAGAAATCACAAACTTTTTTTTTCAGGTATAAGTGCTGGTTTTAATATTTGCCTGTTTAAAAAGTACTGGATCTAAAATCAAATGAGTGAAATTACCCATCCCAAGTAAAGGACTGTTTACTCTTTTGCGATCCAAAACACTTCCTCTAAAGCTGCCCAACAAACGCCTGATTAGTTTACCTCGCCCTCAAGTGCTAGGATCTGGTATTGCATGTATTTCTGTAGCATCTCCTCTGTGTGCTTTTAAAAACTTGGGAAATCAGGACTGATTTTGGTAAGGCTGATCAACCAAGACTGACTGACAAATTAAGAACGAAATACAAAATTACATGTGTTTATGGAAAGGAAAAGGAGACAAATGTTTTGAATCACATTGCCCAGCCCTGATAAACTCACACATGCTTGAGTTGGTGGTTAGACATGAAATAAAAGAGAGGTGCCTCTTTTATGGGTGTCCCCCTCTCCTCTACAACACCCTGAACCCAGAAAAGACACAGAAACGGGCACTGCCATTACTTAACAAAGAGACTGTGACACTCGTGCTGACCCTGGGTCAGTGAAACCTGTCATGAACCGTGAGCATTTACAGAACTATTAGACATTTATGCAGGATTCAGACTCTCTCAGGCATGAATGTTTCCACCAGACCTGCACTAATAGCATCTAAACAGCTAATATCAACAGGACGGCCATTCAAATGCCGTACGCATGACTGACGTTTAGCTAGAACTCTGTATCAAGCCAGATACCAGCGCAAATGTGTAAGTGTTACCGGTGACACGTCTGGATGAAATGGGGGAAAACATTTGAGATATATTTCTAGTTCATAATAAAATGCGGTTCTTAAAGTGTTAATAGAAAAATCTCTAAGTAAATAAAGAATAATCTGTTGTGGTCTGTGCTTGTGTGTGTGTTGTGTGTGACCCAGAAGTGATGTGACTGAACACCCCCCTCCCCGCCCCCTCCCTTCAGCCCAGTCCAGATCCTTTAATTAATACTGGCTTAGACCCGATTGCTTCTGACACTACAGGGAGTTTCCTGAAGCCCAACCTACTTCTGCTCCACAACACAGTGACCAAATCCACCGAGGCCGCCCACCTCTACTCACACACAAGACCTTGTGAGGACAGTAATTAAAATCCAACCATATTCTAGTTAAGAATTCACTCAAATAACAGGCTTTGGTCCTTGCACTTCATCTCAGGCAAAAAACGAGGTTCTTCAGTTAGGCTCTTAATGATGCTTGGCTTGTTCTGAACTAGTATTACCCAACAATCAAACGACAAACCCCACGGATCAGACTATTGGGTCTGAATTGTGGTCTATGGTGATAACGCACAGCTGAAAACTTAATTTACTCCATTTAATTCTCTGGCTTCCTGTAAAACCACCTAAACATTTTTTTACTCAGGTTAACCACTAGGACTATGAGAAGCAAATTCAAATAACCAACATTTATAGCTGCCACATTTTCACCCAGCGCAGCGCAGGAGGAGGAGTGGAGCAAGTAAGTTCCAGAACCATGATATATGGCGCCCAACGTGGGGTCAGGCATTCAGCGTTGCCCTGTTGGGAATCGCTCCGAATCAGAGCCGCTACGATTCGCGGTCTGCACGGTACGCTGAATATATTATATCAGACGACTCCGGGAAGATTCATTCTGAGTAATGTAACTTCTCAAAACTGAGGGTTTATTTAAATGCATTTACAATACAACATTTCTGCTCAAAATGCAAAACAGACATGCTGTTGTGCGTTTCTCGAAAGTAAATACAGGGTTTCGTTTAATTAGCGTAACAGTGGAAACATGACTGAAGGCTACGGCTATAATCCAGCATTCCAAACCACTGAATACAGTATTAACATACAGAATCTCATGGAATCTGGAATACAAATGCAGAGCGGAGAGCAGCAGGGAATAAAAAGAGTGAACGTGGAAAGGCAGAGTGGAGGTGGGAGGGTGGAAAGGGCAGCGTGTTTGTTTTCTTGCCTCTGGCTAATGAATTTACTAAACTGCCAGGTGGATGCAAATGGCAGAGCAGGCGCCTCGACTCTGCAGACAGCAAACTTCACAGCATCTGTAGAAACACCACAGTAAATCCAGAAGGCCTACATCAGTGTGTAAGCAAATGGGGCAGGAGGGGATAAACAACAATTCATCCTAAGGAGAAAGGCATACAGTTAAACAACTCTTTTAAAGAGACAGATTAGCGCTAACACCAAAAAGCTAAGTGGAGTGTCACAGATTGAGTTTGTCTCACTAAATGATAGTCCATTTTTTTCATTCAACGTTACCAAATCTATTAATACAAAACGACCTAAATATTACAATATGCATGTAGTAATGGTTAACCTACAATATATGACAAGCTTATCTACAGTAAGCTACAATCAAGCTAGCCAGTATAAAACACATGCTACTGCAGTTAGTGACAGTATAAACTTCTAACAAAATATGGCTAATATATTAAAGATCATTAACCATCAAATATATTTACACTAATAAAACAACTTTATTTCATACAACTGAATCAAAAACAGGGTTAATAGCAGTATTTATAAAAAAACAAAAAAAACAAGCATAAATTGAAACATGCATGGATGAATTATTCACTATATCTATAGCATGCATTTAAAAAAAAAAAACATAGGGTGAATTTTCATTTCATGCCAACTTTAAACAGGGTTTCCGCGGGGGTCTTAAAAAGTGTTAAATTTAGTTGTATCAAAATTAAGGCCTTAAAAAGTCTTAAATTGTACAAGAAAGTCTTAATTATGATTTCAGAAGGTCTTAAATTTGGGGACGGAAAGACCAGAATTGCGATATGGCTTAATGTGACGATTAAACTTCAAAAGGCAATTATTTTATTAAAGAAACACGAGCACTGCGCATTTCAGAGTCTGGTGTTGCGCTGCTTTGTGTTCTGCCATTACCGAGAAAACAGCTGTATTTCTGCCGTTCTGAAAGTGCCTCCTGCTGGCAGAGAATGAATGTGCATTTTCAGTAAGCCTGTTTTATTCAGGACCACATTTCTAGGACCCTATAGGCTAGTTTTTTTTTAAAAATTATTTTATTATTTTTTTGTATGTATATATTAGCAGCTCATACTATTCTATAGCACTTGCTATTCAATTCTGTATAGTATCATTTTAAGGAATTATGTAGTTGTTTAATTTTATACACTTAATTATTGTCCTAACCAACTCCTAACCCTAAACATACCCGTTGGTAACCCCAGGGCTCGCAAAATTTCAAAATCCCTGGTAGCCCTTCGGGCAGGTACCCTTCAGATTTTGGTAACCCGAAAATTAATTTAACTAGCCCAAATAAAGTGAAGAGCAGGCAAAAGCACGCACATCGATCTCAACTGGGCCCAAATAAAAAAATACCTTTTTTAAAAAATATATATACAGAAAATCAGATAGGAGTTTAAATGTCAATCAAAAATATTTTCAATACACAAATATCAACAAATATGAAGGAAGTATGTTAATTTAAAACATATAAATATTACTGTCTTAATTGTTTAGATTTTTAGAAGGCACATTATATTCTTTCTCATTTACAACTTCATGTGTTTGCTGCATAAAAACATGAGTTGATATTTGCATTGATCTGACCATAAACAGCAAGAAAGGCTTATTGGAAATGCAAATTCATTCTCTGCCACGAGGTGGCGCTTTAGGAGGGCTGAAATAATGCGGTTTCCCCGGTAACGGCTGTACACAAAGCAGGAATTATAGGTAAAATTAAATTAAAGTGCCAACGACACGTTTCTGAGGACAGTCGGTTCCCTTCAGATACATTCAAATAAAGACATCCGCGCCACGTTTTGACTTGAAAGGTGCAGCGCTCATATTTATTCAATGACATCATTGCCTTTTGAAGTTTAATCCAGCCGTATCGCGACTCTTGTCTTTCCGTCCCCAACTGTAAGACCTCTTGAAATTATAATTAAGACATTTCTTATACCATTTAACATATTTAAAACTTTTTATGGCCTTAAGTTTAATACAACTCACTTTATGAGTTTTTAAGGACCCGCGGGAGATCTGCATTTAAGATAGCCCGTCGGGCAGAGTGGTGATACATTTTGGTAGCCCGACTGGAAAACACAATAGCCCCGGGACGTCGGGCTAGCGATTTTGTGAGCCCTGAACCCTCTTGAAATAGTTAACCTATACCTTAGCGCTTCACGTCTGATGTCTGACCCACTTAAGTGCAGTAAATGGTAAAACAATTGTGGTACAAATTAGTGTGTTTATTAGTACATTAATAAATGTAAAATAATTTGAATACAAATACTAGTTTACAACATCCAGAAGCACAATGAACTGTTTTGCACACCTAAATAGGCTAAATGGAGATGGCTGACATCGCCTCACACACACTCAAGTTCACGCCAGCTCTTACATCAAAAATAAGATGGAAAGATAAAAAATGAATAGTTTCCATGATTCTAGTCTTTGCATCTGTTTGTTTGATGTTTCAATCAGGTCTCCTCTGATGGAATAGAATTGGCTAGATGGCACTGTCACAAAAAAATAGGGTCCTAGTAGAACTGGGGTCCTAGAAATGCTCCAGTATTGCAGGAACACAGTATTGGGGTTGTTTTTGTTCAGACCAATGTGAAAATCGACCCATGTTTTTACCCTGCAAACACACAGAGCTGTAAATGTGAACTGGTGGATCGATAATAATAATCATCATGCTTTTTACATTTTAGAGTTTAATATGTTACTATAGATATTGCCCTACCCCGTTCATATGGTATTAATTTTATTTGTGCAGGTCTTAAAAAAGGTCTTAAAAAGTCTTAAATTTTAGCTTAAAAATCCTGCAGAAACCCTGTTAAATGAATCAGTGATTTGTTTATTTCAAACCAGGTCTTTGAAAAGAACAATCCGAACAATCTCTCAGCCAAATAATGCCAGGTGGTTTTGACTCTGCAAATTGCTGTCAGTGGAATGCCATTTCACTGAAAGCCGCAATGTTTTTGTGCCAGATAAATACTGGCACAAACTCTTTCTGTTAGTTAAAATGATTTTCTCATAGTTAAATAATTAATAAGCTATTTCCCCTTAAAGAGCCTCAATGTAGTTTGCTACTTTTATTAGTAGTTTCACTAACAACTCTTTCTAAAGAGAGACTTGACTCTAGCTTTAAAAATGCTTGATGACATATTTTAGGCTGAGATGTATCAATGCCATGCAACACCGCTACTTGTTGGGATTAATTGTTAGTGGATTTGAAAAACAGAGTAATTGCTGCAGGAAAAAGTGTATAAATTAGTAACTGCTACTTTTAGTTTAATTAGTTATCCAATATTCCTGGCAGTCAGTTCATTCTCTCATAAGCTAAGCAAAATTAATTCTCACATCTCGCTGAATAAAATCTGGATAATCAGTATGATGAAAGGAGGGAGGGTGGGAGGTTGTGATGGAAAGGGAGGAATGGAAGCTGTTGTGCTTGGCCATGGGCCGCATCCAACCACCACCCTTCCTTCCCCGCTCCACCTGGACAACATTTTCGCCACCTGATACACATCAATATGAAAAATACACATTTAGAGCAGGGTACAAGAGCTGAGAAAGCACGGTGTCTTGGAAGGAGAACGGACTTTATAAATTAGCATTGACTGGGGTGATTTTGCAAAGCCCAGAGCATCTTTTACTTCTACTGGAGTCCAATCTTTTCACCTCCAGCTGATATAACCACTGACAGCATGGCTCATGACTCAGAGGAAATTATTTGAAAAGGTTCCATGTGATATTTCAGAAGCTTTCCTGTACAGGCGGCACATCGGTGCGCTAATGATGGAAACTTCAGCAGACTGACACTCAGGTCAGGCAGGATGGCACCAAACACACACTATTTTGTTTGGATAATGTTGGCATTTTCAAAACAGCTCGCCTAAGCGTGGCGTCAATTGATAACTTTTATCTTCTTGTTTGTGCTTTGACAGGACTCCAAAAATAGACACAACTGCATCACCCTGCACATTAAATACACAAATCAAATTTAAAAAGTATTCACCGCTCGAGTTAGAGTCCGATTATAACTGAGCCCTTACTACTGAGTGACTAATGAAGTCCATCTGTGCCTCCTTAAACCGAGTTAAAGGAGGAGTAGCGAACTGGTTTCAATTTAAACTTGTAAGGGACAGAATCTTTCCAAAATCCCAGGCCTCATGACTTCCTTTCCTTGGATGTAGAGGAATTCTGTCTGGGTTTATACACTGCTGTAGGACTACAATAAAGCTAGAGGAAAGGAGGCGAGTCAGGGGCATGTTTTTACCCCTTCTATGCCCCACTTTACCTTCATCTGTGAGAGCTACATAAGCCTGGGAAAAATCTAACCAGGCAGAGCGTAGTTGAACCAAAAAATAAAAAATAAAAATAATAAAAGTTCATATGGTATTAATTTTATTTGTGCAGGTCTTAAAAAAGGTCTTAAAAAGTCTTAAATTTTAGCTTAAAAATCCTGCAGAAACCCTGTTAAATGAATCAGTGATTTGTTTATTTCAAACCAGGTCTTTGAAAAGAACAATCCGAACAATCTCTCAGCCAAATAATGCCAGGTGGTTTTGACTCTGCAAATTGCTGTCAGTGGAATGCCATTTCACTGAAAGCCGCAATGTTTTTGTGCCAGATAAATACTGGCACAAACTCTTTCTGTTAGTTAAAATGATTTTCTCATAGTTAAATAATTAATAAGCTATTTCCCCTTAAAGAGCCTCAATGTAGTTTGCTACTTTTATTAGTAGTTTCACTAACAACTCTTTCTAAAGAGAGACTTGACTCTAGCTTTAAAAATGCTTGATGACATATTTTAGGCTGAGATGTATCAATGCCATGCAACACCGCTACTTGTTGGGATTAATTGTTAGTGGATTTGAAAAACAGAGTAATTGCTGCAGGAAAAAGTGTATAAATTAGTAACTGCTACTTTTAGTTTAATTAGTTATCCAATATTCCTGGCAGTCAGTTCATTCTCTCATAAGCTAAGCAAAATTAATTCTCACATCTCGCTGAATAAAATCTGGATAATCAGTATGATGAAAGGAGGGAGGGTGGGAGGTTGTGATGGAAAGGGAGGAATGGAAGCTGTTGTGCTTGGCCATGGGCCGCATCCAACCACCACCCTTCCTTCCCCGCTCCACCTGGACAACATTTTCGCCACCTGATACACATCAATATGAAAAATACACATTTAGAGCAGGGTACAAGAGCTGAGAAAGCACGGTGTCTTGGAAGGAGAACGGACTTTATAAATTAGCATTGACTGGGGTGATTTTGCAAAGCCCAGAGCATCTTTTACTTCTACTGGAGTCCAATCTTTTCACCTCCAGCTGATATAACCACTGACAGCATGGCTCATGACTCAGAGGAAATTATTTGAAAAGGTTCCATGTGATATTTCAGAAGCTTTCCTGTACAGGCGGCACATCGGTGCGCTAATGATGGAAACTTCAGCAGACTGACACTCAGGTCAGGCAGGATGGCACCAAACACACACTATTTTGTTTGGATAATGTTGGCATTTTCAAAACAGCTCGCCTAAGCGTGGCGTCAATTGATAACTTTTATCTTCTTGTTTGTGCTTTGACAGGACTCCAAAAATAGACACAACTGCATCACCCTGCACATTAAATACACAAATCAAATTTAAAAAGTATTCACCGCTCGAGTTAGAGTCCGATTATAACTGAGCCCTTACTACTGAGTGACTAATGAAGTCCATCTGTGCCTCCTTAAACCGAGTTAAAGGAGGAGTAGCGAACTGGTTTCAATTTAAACTTGTAAGGGACAGAATCTTTCCAAAATCCCAGGCCTCATGACTTCCTTCCGTGGATGTAGAGGAATTCTGTCTGGGTTTATACACTGCTGTAGGACTACAATAAAGCTAGAGGAAAGGAGGCGAGTCAGGGGCATGTTTTTACCCCTTCTATGCCCCACTTTACCTTCATCTGTGAGAGCTACATAAGCCTGGGAAAAATCTAACCAGGCAGAGCGTAGTTGAACCAAAAAATAAAAAATAAAAATAATAAAATAAAATAAATAAAATGTATTCATTTTTTCTTATTTCCTCCAAGACAAATCTCTTATGATAAACAGAGGACAAGCATATGATAAAGTATAATGGTTTAATAAAATTAATAATAATAATAAATGGGTTAATTATAGTAAAATGTCAACACTAAAAATTTAAAACCTTCTAAAAGTTTTAATCTTAAAGTCCAACCCAACTAAAATCAGTCAAGGACATAAAAAATACAACTATTAATAAAATAAAAAATAAAATAATTAAAATACAAACACAACTTAACAGCAAATGTTGCATGCTATGGTAAAAATTTACAAACTATAAAGTGACCTGCCTATGAAAAACATGAAAACCGCAAAATGTAAAAATTTTGCTCAAAGCAAGCTCGCCATAGCCTGCATCAAACACACAGTGGTTAAAGCAGTCGAACAAGAAGTCCCTTTTCTGACCACGGCTGTATCCTGTATTTTCCAATTATCACCTTTTAAAGGCCAGCTGGGTGCATTCCAAACCATCAGGGGGCAATTCCATTTGCATTGCTCTGAGACAAAGTCATGCTCAAGTACGCTCGTAGTAAAGTTCATTATGAGTGGAGAGACACCATCATTGCTTTCATTATTTTGGGAACAGGATTCCTCATTTTCTGATCCCGGGCCCACGTTATTGATCTAATCTTTCGCGCTCTCTCAGCTATGACACCAATCAGAATTTGCACAAAATCAGAGTGCACAACGCGAGCCACAGGGAAATACACTTCATTATAGAGGAGAAAATTGTCAGTAAGGATAAACTGGGCAGTTTGTTTTTATCTCCATGTTAGTTTTTCCTCTGCCCTTTAGTCTTTATTATCTCCATAATAGCTTGTCTGGACTGTATCAGTGATTATATTTGTATTTTGTACATTCAGACAGCTTTTCTACCATTTAAATTCTAGCTCTGCAGTGAAACTTTTACTCTGAGTCATCGGTGCGCTTCACTGTTCCTCCTTAATACAATAATTTATAATTTATAAAAAAAAAACATTTTAAACGATAGACCCCAGTTCACCAAGCCCACAATGAAAATGCTACGCTACATTTGGCCCGACAGGATTGTGGGTATTTTCATGGCTTATAGGTGCTGTGCCCACGCATATGGCACTAAAGATGTTGGGATAGGAGTGTAGCAGGGAAAGAAAGGTCAACAGAGACACAAAAACGGTCGACATAATGGCAGATCAAACATGGAGTAACAAGAAAAAAGAAGTGAACAATGGGCACCCGTTCTCACTGGTGGAGATATATCTAAATCAGTAAGCAACTGTGTGAATGGAGGTGGGAGAACTGGGTTGCGGATGGGGTGGGGGACGAAGTACAAAGCCCGCACTGAGCTTTCGCAGTGTCGTGGCCCCTGATCTGTCCAGACAGAGCAAAGGGGGCGAGGTGTGAAGGAGGAGAGAGACGAGGGCATCTGGAACACGCACCCACCTCCACACCAGCAGCCCCTTAATGTGCTGTGTCTAATGCGCCTATTTAGATTTTGGGGTGCAACAGTGCACGGACTCAGGTTTTTGGGCGGCCTCGGGACGAGGAGCATGGCTATCACCTATCCCAACAGCTGGGGCCCAGAAGGGTAAACAAAGGCCTGTAGGAAGTAGCGCATGGCTGCGGCTGGGTCTAAAAGGCATGGAGATGGGTCTGAGAGATGTTTACTGTGGTCTGACTACCAGCAGCACGAGATGGATATCCAACACCCTAGAAAATTGTTGCAAAACCCCCCAAAGGGAAAACCAGAAATTTGACAGAATAATTTGACAGCAACAAGACACACCGCAACAGGTTTTCCCAGTAATTGTGAACACAAACAGTCCGTTCCACACACAAGAAAGACCCCCAAATGTTATTTTGTTCCATTTCATATTTAATGTCCAGTTGCCTTAATTTGCAATCTTGTGATGGGCTCATTGTCAAACGGACAGATCAAAGCCGTGCCAACTGGACTAAGGGGGGTTTGTGGGGACAAGCCAGCACCGGAATTAAAGGCAAAAGGCCTCAAAAGGCTGTTCCTCTAAAGGCTTTGGTGCCATTCCCAGGTCGTCACTTTCAAATGACCTGGTCTGTAATTCACACGTCTTCATAATCACGGCCCTTCGTGTGGACTGAATACAAATCCACGCGGATCAGACAAATAAAAGGGCTTTGTTTTTTTTAAAAGGCCGGCCGTGCCACCACCAATTTCAGCCTATCTGTTTGTTGGGGCACTCGGGAAGGTTAAACCATTTAGAGGACCTTTTTAGCTAGACAAACCGTTCCCTCTCAAGTTACCCTTTCAGACTTGAGCATAGAAAAAAAAATACAGTGGGCAAATGCTTTTCTTTGTTCGGAAGTAACTACAAACAAAGAGATTCTGTCATAAGTTCTTAGCTACAGATAAACCAAACAATACCAGTCACAGACGTTTTTTCTTCCGGTAAAATAAGTATTCCAAGTGCAGCAAAAACGAAAGCTGTAAATGTACCGAGACACCCTCACCTGTTAGAGCATTTCGCAGCTGGGGCAGATTCTGATAAAGAACGCTCTTCTGGGGACATTTACAAAGGTGTTAAAATAATTCACTTTGTGCTCTCACGGAAGCAAAATCAGAGAATAATTAGCCTAGTTGTTTGTTGGCACATCAGCTATTAGGTGATAATTAGTTCAAAAGTGAGGCATTTGAAGATGGCTGATTGATCTAGGTACTAGTTCCCGAATAAACCTCTATGTTTCGTGTAACAATTAAACCTTCGATTAGACATGCATCTCTTAAGTTACTAATAGAGTTAAATATTTTTGACCCAAAGTCCACCATTCAAGATGTTAAGAAATGAAAGGATTTTGAACAATATGTACTGCCAAAAACATTATATATTGGATTTTTTTTTCCAGAAAACCTATGTAGACTCCTTTCCTAACTCCTGATTTACAGTGATGACAAAGTGCAAAAATGGGGTATGTAACATATGGATCACATAAGAGGTGTCACAAATCAATCAATCAATGTCGATTGATGGATACATTATGTGACATCCACAATAACCCCCATAGATTTAACAGATATCTTCATCTTCACCAATGACAACATTAATAAAGTTTTTAAACAATACACACCACAAAAAAAAAATATATATATTTTGGATTTTTACAGAAAACCTACATAGATTCCTTTCCCAACACATGTTACGTGATTGCAGATTGAAAAAATTGTCTAAAAATATTCTGGTACAGAGTTTCACCAAATTTAGCTTCGCACTGCAAAAAATAGGTTGTTGTGCACTTGTGTGACGTAAATACTCATATTTTGAGTTTAAAGTTTGCAAAAATTAAAAAAAGGCCAGTCGCCAAGGACTTCCTGTAGTGTCGCAGAAACAGGTTAGCATAAAGAACAGCATTTCATCAAAAACAATATATAGGCAAACACTTAGCATGCATTAACTAGTGTACTTGGAGTACTACTTAAAAAGAAAGACTTTAGTGCACAACACTGTTACATTCCCACTGACAACCTGGTTGTCCTTTAAGGTCCCTTCTCAAACACCTTAAATGCATGAGGCTTCACTTCTATTTAAAGGAACATATGACATGATAACACAGTTCAAAACAAGTGCAGCCAAGAGTTGTTGTCCCCTTCCTGACCAAAGTCGCCGAACAGTCAGGGAAAAGATTAACAGATAACAAGAAAAAAAAAAAAAAAACACAGCTTATACGTCACAGTCACACCTCATCCCAGGGGTCAGCCTCAGGCCAGAGCGTGTTACAGTGCTACACGCGATACTGTATTGCAGCTTTCTCAGCACCTTAACAACACGATGATCCCATGATTAAGACTGACATGAGCTAAGCCCTGCCTGACACAGTCATCGCGCTGTTACCATGACACCTCGGCGCTGACACCAGCTGCGTGCAACAGGAAATGGGTCTCCAGTTGCTTTAGCAATGTAAACATACGGTCGCAACAAAACGAGCTGCAGACTATGGAGATTGTGGTTAAACCAGAATGGCATGCAAGGGTAACCAGTCAACAGTGGAAATGAAGACTTCCTTAAAAAATATATTCTGGTTTAAGCTTGATCATCAGCATTTGTGGCAAAAAGTTATAAAATAAAAAAAATATTATAATTTCCACGTTTCCCCCACTTTTTACAGTGAGGTAATTACAGTGGAAGTGAATGGTGCATTGAAATGTTACAATGCTCGCTGTATGAACAGAATAACCACCAGTACAATGTGAGTGTGAAAAGTGTGATTTTAGAGTGGGGAAAAAAAAAACAGCTTAGGCCTATACTATTTAATTGTAACTACAACAACTCAATTGCTATAAACCCTAAAATGACTGTAAAGTGATTTAAACAGCTTCTCAAATAAAACACAAGTTTTAACAGAATAATTAATGTACTTTGTTACGGTTCACATTTCTGCTTTTAAATCCTCCAAAAATTGGCCCTATTCACTTCCACTGCAAATGCTGCATTGTGATCTCGATTTTTGTTACAAGTTACAATTATTTTAATCAACATTAATGTTAACCACAAATACTGTCGGTTGAGCCTAACTTGTATTGAACCCTGAATATTCCTTTAAGGTTATGAGTAGGCCCCCTGGTTTTAACCGCATCCAACGGGCAAGTCATCCACCCCCCAGTTTACAGCCGAGACTGATCTCCTGTATTCCTGTAAATAAGTGACGTGGCTTTAACGGTGCCCAGATCCAGCCATGGGAAAAGGTTTCCAGCCTCATCAGTCCGTCTCATAACAAAAGGACCACATTTCACTGCACCTCTACAAACAAAAGGATCTGGCCGGTTCCCAATACGGAACTAAATTGCTTAGAATGGGACCCTACCTTCACAAGTGACCCTTAAACTTAGGGTAAACCTTGTGGCGTCACAACAAAGCTACACTGCACCTTTTCATGGTAGAAAAATGTAGACAGCTTTTGACAGTTGCTCCCAGTTTCAAGGTAAAAAAAAAAAAGGTGCCATCATAAAGTGGGGTCTAGGAAACAGGATAAGCACTCCAGCCAAGACTATAAAACGCTCGCTGGGAACTTGAAAGCCACGCAGGCAAAGTTGAGGGCTGCCATCTGGAAACAATAAACAAACAAAAACTAACCAAACAAATATTGCGTGTACTCAGGAGGCACTAACTGTAACCGAACCGAAGGCAGCCGAGTCTGGAAACTAGCATCTTAAGGGGGTCAGTGATGCAGACAGACACGTCCTACGAGCACAGATTTTTCTCTGGAGTGTGATGAGGTGTGGGGGGGGGGGACGGTCTTTGGCTCGATCTAGTTCCTGTTTGTGGCAGGATCTTGGCCTTGTTCTAATGAGCCTCAGCACTAGCAGGGCAGCGTCGGCCCTTATTCCCAGTGATGTGAACAGGCGCCTATCACGCTCCCCATTAAGAGGCGTAAGTAAACGGTCTCGCTTGCCTGCGTGCTCCCACCTCCAAAGGCCATACCGGTTCACCCCTCTGGGAATGGGACAGGATACACGGAACGAGATTTTCAGGAGCAGGCGTTCTACATAGAGAGCATCCAGAAGGGCAGGAGGGGTCAGAGTGGAGTAAACTCTAGTTATGATATCAAATAATCAAAAAGCTTTCAGAGTACAAAGATCTTTTGCAAGCCCCAGGGATTGTTTATTATGCTTGGCTTATCACCCAATAGACTATTAGCCAATTAGTTACTATAGGTTGAATAGTTAAAGGGGTCATATGATGCTTTTTTAAAGATCATTATTTTGTGTATTTGGTGTAACAGAATATGTTGACATGCTTTAATGTTCATAAATCTATTGTTAGAGTAGTTCGATTTTTTAGAGCTCCGCCATTCTGAAGATGCGTTTTCAATTTAAAAACAGTCTAACTTTTAAAAACAAACCTTTAAGACCCATTCTGTTGACCTCTAAAAAAACACATCCAATATAGGTCAGGTGAACCTGACCCGCCTAATTATGCAGGGTTTCCTTCCAACAGGTGAACTATCTTTTTAGGCAACCCGCTGACTAGTCGATTTCAAAGATACATAATTTTGCACATTCCTAGCTGTTACAAATCCTCTGTGCTGAATAGAAGTGGGTGAGGTACATAGTTGCTGACATTGCGACAAACTACTTTCTAGCCTAAAGGTGAAGCTAAAAGACACAAAAAGCACAAGTAGCAATAGGAAAGAGGAAGAAAGGTGTAATCATTGTGGGGGTGATATCCATAATTAGTCGATTTTTTTTCAGGTTCGTCGTGCTCATAACACATGTCTGCTGAAAGCAGAGAAAACTGATTAACTCCCTCCAAATCCCACAGACGTGTGAATACCTGAAAAAAAATATCAGGTTCAGCCAAACCTTTAAAAAAATCAAATGGGAGAGATAGTATTGCATTCATAGCAAAAAGTACTAGTCTGTAAATTAAAGCATTACATTTAATGAGCTTTTTAGAATTTTTAACTTTTTTCTTTCTAAAATAAAATATATCATTAAAAAATAATGTGTTTTCTATATGAAAAATATCTCTCTACTTTTTTTTTTACCTACATATAGGCTACTTGATTTTTTATTAAATAGACAATTTGGAAGAATGAATTACTAGTTTGTCTATATACAGAGTTCTGGTATGAAACTATAGATGGCGCAGTCCGATAGGTCTAACTCAATCTGACCTAATGTCATCATTATTACATAGCACAGCTGACTGGTTCTCTCCTGTATCGGTAGCCAATGAGCTCGCTGCTCAACATTCAAATATTGACAACAGCTGTGTTACTTTCATATGATGAAACAGTGTTAAATACAGATGATTCCCTGAGGGGGAAAAAAAAGAGAAATTTACAGGCAGTAGCTTTGTTCTCCACAAAACACAAATCCAGAGACATTTAACAGTTACTATAAAATTAACATTGAATCACTTATTCAAATCCATAAACATACTCCCATAGCAACATGAGCCAAATGCTCAATTTGGGATTGCAACAGTTCATCCAACACAGTGGGAAAAGAGCCTTAAACCAATATGAAAATTACAAAAGCATTTATAGAAACTACAACTGGTGTTTTAAAAGTCCAAAGCACTTTGAAATGCTGTGAGAGTATACAGCTTGCCCGGATTGTAAATAAGCTACAGACACTATTCTAATATCCGAGCCATATAAGACTGGTCAAGCAGGCGATATTCAGGATCTCCAGCGCCACCTATCTTCCAAACATCATTGAATGAAGCGCTTGAACCTCCTGCTGCGTAGCCTGAACCACGATGTGCTCATTTCCAAAGCTAATGAGAAACGGTGGAAGGTTGGCTGGCTTGGTGGAGCCTCACAGACACAGAGAGAAGGAGCCCAGCCCAACCTCAGGGCTCCTATCTCCCCATTTCCATGTGCTGCACCATGGGAAATCTGCTCCTATTATTATTTCTCCTCTTATTGCTTATGTTCTTTTAATATTTCATTCAGTCATTAAAAAGGGATGGATATGATTTCATTGCACGGTTCATCGCCGGAGACTAATTTCACTGTAAGTGCTGTTTGCTCTGGCCTTTAAATTAGAACTTATCCGTGTTTCTACATAAAATTAGCAGCCTCTAGTGATTTAGGAGGTGGAGAGACAGTAGATTTAGGGAGTTTGGCATATGTCAGCCACATGCACTTATTCAAATATAAGAAATATGCATTTGAAAAAAAAATAGTAGTTGTATGGTTGTACATTATACCAGATCATATTTGTAAGACAAGACTACAGTTTATAACTCTCAAAATGATAAGCAATATTAAATTAGAATCATAAAATAAATCACTGTGTAGCACACCTATTTTTATTCTCCCCAAGTATAATAAATATAATTTACTATTACTTTTTATAATGCATTTGTTATATATATATATATATATATATATATATATATATACACACACACACATATATAGTGTGTTTTATATTATTACTATTACATTATCCTTATTTTATCATTTTATTAAATTAAATATATATTTATTAAATATAACTGTATTGCTATATACTATAATGTAATTATTTCATTATTATTATTTATATTATTGTTTTGTTGCGATTTAATTGCTATATAATGTCTAAAAAATTCTAATAATATATAATAATTTAATCATATTTATGTACAATAATAATTTATTTGTAATCCAACAATAAATATATACTGAGAAACAAAAACAAGTAAAGAATACAACTGTATTCTTGTCAATAAAATGGCAACTTGAAACTTCTCATTGACTTGCAGGCCCTGCACTGCCTACCTGAAGTGTGACCAAAGGGCAATAATCAAACGTTGCAAACACTGACACCATGGGGACTGAGAGAGAACTGCTGTCACAAACCTGAGCATCTAAATCACTATAAAAATTTCATCAGCTGCCTGCTGTAAACTCAGCACTAAAGTTAATAATTATGATGTAGAAGACAGAAAATGCGTGTTGATTATGGTTGATCTTGGCACAGCGTGGCCTTCCCAGCAGAGGCTGGCCAATCCAGGTGTCTCTCCAGAGCTCTGCCTGGAGTATGATGAACTAAGCGTGGCAGACACTGTGGCAGCAGATCATGCAAGCCAACGCACACACCTCACAATGCAGCCAGTTCACCTGATGCAAGCAGTGACTCAGTGGTTTCTCTGAATTGGTCCATTCTGTTTAGTCACGCACACAACAAAGCGTGTTTATCAAAAACAGCTGCCCAATGTAACACCTTATTGTTTTGTTGTAAATATTAGACTATTCTTGGAGACGTGTAACATTAGCAGTTTTAAAAAAGAAAAAAAAATACAGCAAAATGTTTGTACACTCAGAAATGAAGGTACAAACTCAATCAACGAGGTGGTGCCTTTTAAAAGGCAATATAATATGTATAACTTAGGTATTAATATTATGTACACTAATAAAATGTACATTAAGGTACTAATATGCACCCTTTAGGAGTAAATAAATACAAAAATGTACTTTTAAAAAAAAATGAGGTGACAGCTTTTGTACCTAAGTGTATTAACTGTGAGAAAAAGCATGAATATTATTATTAAACATGTATCTAAAAGTCAAAGCCCATTTAGATTTTAGCTAACTGGCTCCACAGTATATCATAATCATTTTGTGCCACTCTCACATTCAAACTTGTGTGAATCAAAGGCAAAGTTTCAACATCCCATGGCTGTTATGTCTGAAAACAGTCAATATTCCCAAAACTGTTCATTCAATCCGAGCACAAGCTCGATCGGTGAACCACATGAGTCCAGGGGTCTGGCTCTAGAACAAGATTCTATTGTTGCATTGTTCACACATTCCTGAAAGGCCATGTTTATACAGATGCAAGTCCACGGCCTATCTGAGGAGCCGCTCTCTGGCCGAGACCCTCCGTTGATCAAAGCTTTTAATGCAAGAGCAGAGGCACTTGTTTGGGTCGGTGGGGACTTGGAGCACAAATCTCCATCTGTTGGCCGTATGGACCTTCTCAGTTACCTCCGGGACAAGAACGCTTCGAACTGCCATTTCTCTAACATTCAGTTTACTCAGCTGGCTCCCAATCCTGTTACCTCCCCTTTGTTTTTCCCCCAGAACATGTGTTAAGTTAATGCTCTGTAACAAATTTCAAAGGCCCAATTTAAGGGGGGGTCAACAACAGGTAATAGACCGATATATTGACGTACTGATCTGAAATGTGAGAGCAAAACCAGAGACAGACGCAAAACCAATATCTTTTTTTTTTTTGGTTATGTGAAGAGCGAAGACATATAAACACAACCTCACGTACTTTATGAGGGGGTGCCATTGAATCCAGCTTACTTGTTTCACACTAAAACAACCTCAGGCTTGCTTTGATCACACTGGGTCAGCCGGTTAACTCACAGTTCGGTTACTCAGTTCAGGCCATATTCTGTAAGATGGTTGGTTACAGTGAGGCTCGGGTTTTGTTTCGTAATTGGATTAAGGCCACACACCTCTGCTCCTGCTACCGGCACCAATCAATGTGGAAATGAGTTGTCAACACATCACTATTTACTGAGCACTCATTTATTTTTCTATGGGATGCCAAAGGCTGCACCTACACTAAAAGGCACCAGATGAGGGGGGATCGGCGGCTTTGAACATTTAAAATGATCTGTCCTGTTGACTTTGTTTGAAAATGTCACAGTCCTTCCACACACACAAGGAATATTAGAACAGGAAACAACAACAACCCTAATTCATCCCTTTCATGCACTGCCAGTGCAGTTGATATAAAATTCAAACATGGGCCGAAGACATATATTTGATCCAGTAGTTTAAAAGCAAATAATATGAACAATTAACTTGATGGCGATGGGCACAGTGGGATATTTAGGGGCACGCATTTAGCATTTAAAAAAAGGTTCATCGTTACAAATAGGGTGGACAAATATAAGCAAAAACTCATCAGGATTGGATCCCAAAGAGAAGTTCATTAAAAATAGTTTGTAAATGAATGCATCTAGAACTCCACCTTTGATTTATTCCAACAAAAGCCTCTACAATTGCTTTCCATTGCTTCCAGGTATCCAAGGGCGTTTGCACAGTTGCTCTTAATTGAAAAAGTTATAGTAGCACATTACACTTCATGGTTTTATAAGCAGTACTATAAAGCCTTGGCAGGCCTCGAAAGGGGAAGCTGCCCATTAACTTATAGGGTCCAGGCCCAGGAAGTGTAATTGACAAGCTCTAGGCTACTTTCATCACTTGTCGTGTTCATAGCATCAATCCATGTTTCCTCTGGGATGCTGTTACATCTTTGACATGAGGGTGTTTGTGAGATATCCCAGTCTGCTTCCAAGCTAGTGGCTCTCGACTCTCCATAAAACACGTGCACACACACACACACACACACACTCCACTCATGGGCCTCGGAATTGGGTCCAGCCCGTGCAGTTAGCCATGTGTTCAAATTTCCTTCCAAGCCAACTCAGTTTGCTTTGTGGCTTTTGTGGAAGGAGGGGAAAAAAACACTCACATCAGCTCACAGTTATTAAACAAATGGAAAGCTGATTATAATCCAGGTTCTCTATACATGCGCCTGGGCAAACTAATTTAAAAGCCAATGTGTGAGAAGCGCGTTCCTTTAGAGAAGCTGAACAAATGGATTTGTCTTCAAGGGATAACAAACATGAACTGCTGGTTTAATTAACAGAGTTAAACACATCCTACTGGATGACCTCAGGCACCAAAACTGTCATTGGACGCACTGCATATTCACATGCTAACTGCAAATATGACAAACCCTGGCATGACAGTCACAGTTCACACTGTACATTAGCTGGCCCATCAGTACAGCGCCTCTGGAAATTCATCTGCTATGAATTACAGCCACCTGGCACCATGTCCTGATGACCAATGCCCAATATGGACAGATTACTGGGACCTTAAAACCATGCCTTCTTTGTAATTGACATTTAAACTGTTTGAAGTCCCTCATTAAAGTCTCTCAAGAGGAATTAGACACAGATGTACCATGTAGAAGTACAGTACTATTTTGCTTTAGTGATTTTGACTGGTTGTTTGAAATACCTCTGGAAATGTCAAGCTTATTGTACATTTTTGAATTCTTAAGCATACAAAATGTAATGTAATTTAATAGTCATTCATTCATGTCTGAAGGACATAGATGTTTAAAATGGTAAAATGTAGCACACACACTATCAAAATAAAATTTAAGCATGGTCTTAAGCATATCATGAACCAAACCATTTATTTATTTATTTAATTTTCAGAGATTAGTCTATTCAAAATTGGGACTTCACTCATGTTCAAAACAGTCTTACAAATAAAAATCAATAAATGCATTAATCCACAATAATTCTAAAATAATAATAAAAAATACATGCTGCCCACTCTTAGTAAACTTTAGAATTAACCACAGACAATTCCAAGAATTCTGAAAAAGGGAAAAGATATAAATGAATTTAAAAATCATAGATTAATTTAGTATTATATTAAGAAATCATTTTCACCAAGGTTGCATTTATTTGATCAAAATACAGTAAAACAGTGATATTGTGAAATATTATAAAATGTTTAATTTGAATATATTTTTGTAATTTATTCTTGTAATTTATTATTTAGGTAATTTATTCCTGTGATGGCTAAACTGAATTTTCAGCAGCTATTACTCCAGTCTTCAGTGTCACATGATCCTTCAGAAATCATTCTAATATGCTGATTTGGTGCTCAATAAACATTTCTTATTATCATCAATAATGAAAACAGTTCTGCTTCTTAATATTTACGTGGAAACCACGATACATTTTTTTCCCAGGATTCTTTGATGAACAGAAAAAAAAGACATTTATTTAAAATAGAAATATTTCGTAACATGTTAAAATGTCTTTAACTTTGACTCAGTTTCTTTTTATCTTTAACTCAATTTCATGCATCCTTGTTCAACAAAAAAATAAAAATTTACTGACTCCAAACTAAGTAAAGGCTGCATGTACCATTTATTATTATTATTATTATTATTATTATTATTATTATTTATTTTATTATCTCTTTGTCAGGCACAGAATAGTTTTAGCTCAGCACAATATTTCAGTTGCTTTGGATATTCCAAACATCCATTCTGCATCTGACTAGGGAACAGGACTTAGGTTTGACCAATAGTTTTGGACATCAAACTTCTGCTTTCTTATTCAATCTTTTGGCACCTCTGGTAAGACATATCAGCAAACGAGATACATTGAGGACAATAAACTTCGACTACGAAAGCGTTTTGTGACAAAACCAATTCATTTGAAATAAACAAACTGTTATTCGTATAAAAGAAAGCATCAAAACATGTCAATGTCAAACGTTTTATCATGTTCTCCCTTAATTCACTTCCCTTACTTATATGGGACGTCCTTTTACCACGAATGTACTTTAAAAACTATCAGTGTCGTTAACACATAATGTGTAATGTAAAGAGGAGAGAAATCTCCAGTAACTTACAACACAGACGCTCTTCTGTCACCACATCCTATACGCAGCGCCATGTCTTCGGCTTCCTCACATGAGATGTTCCTATTGGCTGCCAGCGTCGCTATGTGTAAAAATAATGACGTTTGATTGGTCAGAGAAAAAGATAGGCGTCCACGAAGAATCGCCCCTTTCTGATTTAAAGTCGCAGACAATTGCATATGCTCTGGACTAAAAAATAATATTAATAATAAAAACTACTTCTACAACTGATAAAAAATTCCTCAGCCTTTTATATTTTATTTTCATCATTTAATGAGAACTACATTATCATACCTAGTATACTTTAATGTTTGGAGGCTATGTTCAGAAAATAAGTACTACCAGTACCACAATACTTATAGGCGTATTATTTTTGCAGTATATAGTATTGTGCACTTTTTTTGTACATAAAATACCTGCATGACCTACTACATTTACCAGAAATGTGCAGCATAATACTGGAAAACACTTTGTGGAATCGTACCCCACAATGCAATGCACTAGATTTTCATTTAGAGTGTGGAACATGAAGTAAAATCAACCTTGGATTTTAACATACTTTTGACTAGTTATTTGAACTCACTGAGTTACAACATTTTATTCACATAGAATTGGATTTAAATGCAAAATGACTATTTTTATTCCCATAATGACAATAGAATGAAACTCTGAATTAACTAAACAAATTAGATCACATGAAAACAATTTAGGAAACTATATTGTTTGAAACATTTACAATTACATAATACATACTATTCCACTTACATTTTTTTTTAAATGCAGCACATAGTGTACACTGAGCTAGTAAGCCAGTACTCCATTTCAAGCATGGCCTCAGTTTGGTGATGATCCTGGTTGTCATGTCTATGCGCTGACATGCACGACACCATCACTGGAGTGCGCTCCAGGAACCGGCGCACAGCAGTGGTGAATTACTACTACTACCATCAGCCAGGTCCATGCGTGGCAAACAAATGACACACAATATTTGCCATGATTAAGTTAGCAGGGGACTCTGAGGAAATATCAGGTTTCAAAAACGCTTTCTCTGGCTATGTGATGGTTGTGCACAGCATTGCTTGTAAGAACCAAAAATACCAAAAGAAAAAAATACAACAACAACTACTATGGCACATTCATTTGCATTAGAATATGAAATAAGTGAGCAAACTATGTCACACTAGGTTACTTCCTGCATTGTTTTGAAGTATTAAAACTATATTTGGACAACTTTGTCTATTAAAATTCTATCTAAAATCTATTTTTAATGTCAGGGAAGATATTCTTCTCGTGTGACTGTAATAAACATTCAAAGCTAACATGAGGTATTAAATAAATGGTATATTCAAGACAGAAGAGAAATGCAATCTATATTTTAATATACAATATACATCATATAACTAAAACTACACGGTCTGCAACAATAATATCACAAAATAACAGGTGTAGAATGGGAACTCACATTCAACATATTGCATATAGTTTGAAATTCCATTCATGGGTTACTTGGAAACTCCCTTTTTCTTGCTCAATGCCTTTCATCAACCTCAATTGTCATCTGTTAATCCAGTTTTGATAGCATTTGGCACACTTTCTTTGGATCACAGCAAGCTCCACGACTTCTATTCTGGTCTCCCCTAGGAACCACAGAGCCCCCGAAAGAAGCCAGAGTTCGGTTGTCCCGAAAAGGCAGCCTGTGCTGTCTGATGAAAGTCGCTTAGACATACACACGGCAAATCATAATTGGACCATTTCACTCTTTATACCAATACTGATACAGTACCAGCATTATTTGATGGCAGTGTAAAGTAATGGAAAGTATAATGACTATTGAAAGAAGCTGAATGTTATGATTTGATGTAAGAATATATATACATATAGCAGCTCCTTTGTTCTCTTTGGTCTACCCTGGTACAAATGCACAATGAATCAGTAGGGTTTGTGTCTTGAATGTCTGGTTCATTGAAAATCTGGCCAACTCTGAAGCTGGAGATTAAAGAACAAAACATGGATGAAAAAATGTATGGATGGAAAGTCACAATCTAACTCTGGCATTTCAAGTAAGCAAATGTTCTCTGTATTTGCTTTATATTCCATATTATACTGTGAATTCTGGTAAATTAGATTTGTTTTATTAATAATATACTTGCAAACTATGATGTCTTTGAATAAACAAGAATAAGCTAATAATATACATCAAACACAAAAATAATAAGAAAAAAATCTTGATACATGATAAATATTGTTTTTGAATATGTATTTTATGGAGTCTACGTTGCAAATCACAAAGATTCTTTATGAGTGCCATCAATGCTCTCCCAGTGTTGGCAATGTTCACCCAGGGGTACATCCCATCACAGAAATGTCACTGGATTTGGTATGAAACCTTGACATTTAGACCTAAGATATCCATTGTGATTTTCAGCAAGTTTTTTTTATTATAACTTTCTCAGAGACACATGTAAGTTCATGCTAAAATAATAAATAATAATAATAAAATAATATTTCTGAAATGATACCTGCATGTTAATAAATATGTGTGATATTTCACAAGTGATATCAAAACAAAATTCCCTAAATGAAAATGCAATGGGTTAAACACACAAACACACACACACAAATCTGCCATTCATAACCACAAAAAAAGAAAGAAAAAAAAATGAAGGTATTTACCTATATATATATATATATGTGTGTGTGTGTGTGTGTGTGTGTGCGTCATAAATTAAATAAAGATAAACATAACATCTATTTTTTAAGGATTTAAAAAAGATGTACAAGATTAACATGAAAATGTAATTCAGTATTCATATATAACTTTTGTGATTAGTAAATAATAATAAAACTGAAAGTAGTTAGAGTGGCACTAGTGGTTTCCCCACACTGCTATGTTTTTTTACAGGCAAGCAACTGAAAAAGCAAAGTTTCAAAGTTATTAATCTGGGGTTTCCCTTTTTTGTTTTTGAGGGTTTGGGGGTTCATAAACTGTCAGAACACTGCTGCTCTATGCTGCGGTGAAGACCTAACTCGAGACAGCAGCAATTTGTGACATTATCACTGTTCATTTATAATGAAGAGCCCAACCCGAATGTAAAGCAGGGCAACATGTCACAAACAACCCATGTCACGGTCACAACACCTACAACCTATAAAATCACAATGCCGAGACTATTTATTCGTTGCCTTCTCGCATTAGTAGTAATCTCAGTTTTGGGGGTGCCAGTAGAGGATGAGGTCTGTTGCTGCTGAACCACCTTCTTCCGCAACTCATATTAAGTATTACAAATGATATCATGGCAATTTGTCACGCTCCTTAGTTCAGTGATGTTTTACCGACTCATTTACTATGATACCTTGTTACGGATCCAGCTGCGAATCAGAGGCTTGTCATGGGGCTTGAGGCAGACCCCCCTCTGCGGCTACCCAATGACCTGGAAGGCAATAGGGGATGCCAGTGCCTAGAGCATGTGCTGCACTGACAGAGCAGCAGGGCTCTGTCAAAAGGCCTCCCATACAAACTTTCCAGATCACTCTGTTTTTAACAGATGAGTAAGCAGCCGCGGAGCGAGCCTTCGGATTTGTGAATCACAGGTTTCCTGTTTGGTTCTAGTGGCCCTTTTTGACACACCCTATATCGCCTGCCTCCGAGGGGGATTCTGCGCTGGTGAATCTGGGCAGAGGGGGGGAGATTGCAAGTGGCAGGGTCACTGGTTGGGTTAAGCAACAATTCAGGATATGTGCTTTTAACAGACAAATGCCTGTGAAGGTATATTGTGAGCTTTTATAGCATAAAGACAATGATATTGATCTGTGCCGGAGATACTGGTCACATCTGCTCTTTTAGGGTATAATGGTAGCTTAAAATCGATGTATTCATATTTTTAGGTTTATGCATACAAATAAATATCAGCTATTGCACCAAATCTATCCAGGCATACTGTTTGAACTTTGGTGATTTGAGCATAACTGGCAATGTCACAAAACATTAGTTCCTAGAGGCCCAAAATAAATGGAGTAAAGACTTTGAGCGAGATTGCGGTCGTTGACCCAGTAGCTGCTTGCAGTCAGGTTTGGTGGACCTGGTCTGCACATTAACAAAATCACAGGAAATGCTTTCAAGATCGCTCAACCCCCCCGTCCACCTTGAAAACAACTTTCTCACCTCATTTAACTAAATTAATGAGCAGGTTCAGGCCCATTTCAAACAGACAGAAAATAAAAGAGCCAATGAGAAAAATAGTCAGTTCTGCACCTGCCGTGTTTGAAGTGAACAAGCAGGTGCTGCATTTGTAATGTTCATTCATTTTATTGCATATTTTAAGATAGCATTAATTGTCTTGCCACTATTTATTTCTCTTGACCTCCCCTTTAGATAAACTCACTTTTTCTCATGTGTCGTCTCTCTCTTTTTTTTCTCTGTTCCTCTGGTGACCTTCCACTCTCATCAAATAGACAAGGACAATATGTTTGCTTATGCCATGGTCATGTGATCTATGAATTGATATGAGTTCATCCATTATTCATACTCAGTTTTGCATAAGCATTTCCCTATCATGCCTGTCACTTACATAGTCAACATTATGAAAGCGGCTCGTCACCGGCATGGCCTCACAGTGATCACAACTCGCTAGTTAGTACAGACATGACTTGCACAGGGGACATGCACCAAATGCCACTCCACTGACCCGTGAACTATAAAAACAAGCAAACAGCGACAGCAAGACATGCGGTGGCAGTATCTGATTATTAATATATTATTGGGGCGAGGAAACATGCCCCACTGCCAAGCCATGGGTAAGCGTGAATACATTGGCCCTCAAGTACACACCAGTGATGAGGGGAAAGGTGAAAACAGGTTTTACTCCACTCACTGGACACATAAAAGCAGGTCATGTGACAAATTGGGTCTAATTATTGTAGGCGTCATTTAGGGCTTATTCTGCTCCATATGTATTATTTGAATTGACGCAACATAATATCTGCAGCTCAAAAGTGGTGATTATTTAGCTGAAACTTTAGTACAAAATGGTATGTAGTCAATGTAAAAAAAAAAAAGGGTAACAGTAAACAGTGGCAGAAAGATACATATAAAAATTATATTATACATATATATTTTGAATGCATTTATTTAATGCATTTGATTTTTTTTTTAAATTACCTTTTTTCATTATAGCTTTTATTCAGTAAAGGCAATAAAGATGTGGACATTTAAAGGGAAAATGCTAACCAAAGTAAATACTTACTTAATGTTAGCTTGGCAGCCATGTATGAAAGAAAAGTTGGAAAGGCCAAATTAGTTAAGAAGTATGAGCATGTATTGCCACATATTAAGGGAAGATGGTTGTACAAGTTTTGTATGATGGTTGTGTTCAAATGCAGTTTATTTCATGTATTCATGCAGTTTTAAGTGCTTTACAAAAGTAAACCAAATGCTACAATATAATAATACAATTAAATAAGTGTATATTAAATAAATGACTGACGTTTTGTTATTGCCTCACCTAGAGGATAAACCACTTTACACCACTGAGTTCAGCTGGCCTACATGTTACTGAAGCTTTTCTTTTTCCTCAAGCCAAACAAAGACCAATTCACACTATACCAACGTATTTTCATTGTGTCCATCCATCAGCTAATAAAATAACATAATTAACACTTTCAAGTGCTTAAGGTACCAAATTAGCTTGAGCCCCTCAATACACCCTTAGCACTGACTAGCTGGTCTATAAAGCTCTTTATGTTTGCACCTTTTTGATATAAATATCCTCCCACCCTGGGCATAGGAAAGCTGTCAGTAGAACATTTGTTTTCCATTTTTCACCACTGAGGGCTGTTCAGGAGGCAGAAGTTTGACAAGGCGTTAAAAATGTACACCAACACTTACTATTTGCCCTTCAGAAAATTTTAACAGCTTAGCAGATGGGGTTTAATCTGGCACCATTTATTTTCTTCCCATTTTCTCTCATTCCAATCAATACTACTGAGTGTCCACACACTGCAAGAAGGTGAGCACTAGAGTCCACTGACAAAGAGAGGCTCTGAATAGAATAGTAGTGTACTGCTAACTTCACAGTACACTTATATAATGGCTACATTTTTAAGAGTACGACAAAAGTATTTGCATTCTTTTTCGACCACATAAGTAACTGAAACACTTTAATTGAATTGTAAAGGCCCACAAAGCCTAACAGGGATTACACATTACTTCCGAGACAGGGAGAATTATATAAACCACCCTATGAATAGATCAACACACATCTGTTACCTCAGTGTCTGCGGCTCCATAAATGAGACTCGCTATGGCTCGGGGCGAGCCCGTTGGAGGCTAAGCAATCTAGACGCGGGAGATGGCGCAACAAGACCGTGTTGAAAGCACCCTGGCACACGTGGAATTCTGCGTGTCAGGTGGCGAAGTGGATTGAAATAGATATCACCAGCTCAGTCCGGAGAGTACAACCCATGCCCGCTGTTGACCTGATACCAGCAAGGAGACCACAAAGAGTGGCCGAGTGACCGGGCGAGGCTCGAGTCGTCCAGTTGTCACCCCCCTGATGCTGATTCGGTTTAATGAGCGGCGTGCTGTCACCACACATCTCGTGTACTGCTAACTTCACAGTACACTTATATAATGGCTACATTTTTAAGAGGCAGAAGTCAAGAAGCAGATTTTGGCTGGTATTATATTAAAAGTTAATTTGTTACATTGAAAAGGAAGGTCAAGTTGAGCACTCTATTGTAAAATACAGCGTTTCTGTACACTGCAAACTGCACATTTTGGCATTCTCATGCATGCATAAAATTTGAATTCTGCACACAGTACAAACTTTCATATTGCAGAAATAATATGAGTATGGTATGGTATGCTATTCCAAAAACAGAAACAGGAAAGCGAACAACCTGATCTCTTTACAAAAATTTCACAATTTTACAAAAATGAACACTGTTTATTTTAACTGAGATACTGGGGTAGTCTCATTCCAGTATCAGCATATAGAAAAATTTTACATTTCAAAGTCTGTTTATAATATAAAACACAACACCATGTGGTTAAACCTCAGAAGATGTTACTTGAAAGGGCTTTAGTCAAGAGAAATGACAATGAAGCTGTTGCTATTTTTCTCAAATCCACACTGAAAACAAAAAATGATGCAACAAAACCACAGCCAATAAAAACAAATTTGATGTTTAATATGGGCCTGTCCCAATAGCCACACTTGCAGTCTTGGACACATGAGAGCGTATGCAAAACTGTCCCAGGTTGGAAAAAAAACCAAAGCTCAGTGCCCTAAATTTAGACTAAATTCATATTATCTCTAATACTGCTTTGGATTGGTATTTGAGGCTAAAATTATCCCACCATTAATCATGTACCCCGAAATTGTGAGAATTTAAGGAAAACTTTCAAGTGTACATTAAATTAATAATATATTACATATAATTTGGTAGTAAAACGTAAATTGTTGCACATTTTATTTACTGCAGAAAAAAGTATGTGTATTTTGTAAAATGTTTGCAAAGTCTTTTTATCACTTGAGTAAAGCTCTGAAAAGTACTGAAAATCAAAATGTATAAATAAAGCTTGCATTTTAACAACACTAGGTTGTAAGTGTGTCCCATCAAAAGTTCTTTACACACTTGAGGTCCTCATGCCCACTTGAACACTTGGGCCAAACACATGAAATAAGTCATGTAAGCAGGCAAGTGGACAAGTGAAAAGACCACAAGTGTGGGTATTGGGACAAGCCCTATAAAGGTATTTGGAGCAAAATTTTGGACCAATGAGATTCTACAATGGGCAGAGCCAACTGACTTGATACCTCATGGGAAATTAGGACAAAAACACAGATTTATATAAGAGCTTTTTATTGGTTGCCACTTTATGGCTTCACATCTGATAGGCACAAAAGCCTATATAAAATAAACACAAACAAAAGGGGAGAGCATTTGCACGCAAACCACGCAGGCCCAATCACATCTGTTCAGAGTAGCTAATGTTGACTTAGTATGCACTGTACACACATGAGGGCGAGAAATGCTGACTCAGATTTAGTTTAGTTGAAAATATGCAATGGCCTTTTTTTTTTTTTTTTTTTTTGCCCACAATCAGTGTAGAATAAAATTGTAATTTTGACAGCAAGTGCTGGCCGAACACAGCACCAAAATAGTTTATTGTAAATTGTTAAGTAAATAAAAATGCCCACTGAAATGTATTAATGCTACCATTAACTGCACAAACCAACATTATTAACATAACTTAGAACATATATGAAAAATCAGCCTGTATTTAATCTAGTCTGGATTAAATTTTATTTTACCTTAATTGTGTTTTGTTCATTGAGTGCATGTGACGCAAGTTGAAAGAAATGAATAGGGAAAGAAATTATGTTTCAATATTCTATTAAATGTTATATATTGTTATGAAAATCTTGTCAAATATTACTCCCATTACTACACTTCTTTTTTCATTACATGTTGCCCCAAAAACACATTAATATGCAAATTAGATTTAGTTTATAGATACATTGTATATAATGAGAAAACCCGTTTATGGCCATTTTACACACATTTTGCAGAAAGAAAAATGGTATATCAAATCATTCTGTTATAACATAGTTGAGAATTATCTTTATAAAAAGTTTGGTAAAAAAAAAATCCTGAAAACTA
>NW_015637147.1:449569-476609 GCF_001515625.1 Sinocyclocheilus rhinocerous
TTTTACCTTAATTGTGTTTTGTTCATTGAGTGCATGTGACGCAAGTTGAAAGTTTACTTGGATAATTGAATACACAGCCTTAATTTTTGAACTAAATAAATGCATATTAAACATTTGGGAAGTATTTTTTCCTATATTCATTTTGCTGTCCTAGCTATTCACAAATTCATGGTTGCATTTTATGGTGCGCATTTAGCATTATTGTCCATGACTGTCAGAACAGACCTATATGACCCATTTTTGGGTCACGACCCACCAGTTGAGAAACCACTGGAATTGATAAATCCAGGATTATACAATTGAATACAGCTCTCTTTACAGGAAAGCAAACCCAGTAATTGCTGGTATGATTAAAAATACAATTTTACCAGGTTACATGTTTAAAACACAAATCCCCCTTGAGATTAAGTGTTTGTTTTTGTCTGTGACCAACCTTTAGGCCGGAGGACAAGTTTTCATAGTAGAGATTCATGATGAAAAGTGTGTTTATGTGGTTTAGAAGACGTCTTTACGCACCAGCCTCCACCCTGCATTCCTGCTGACCATCCTCCTGGAAAATGGCATATGGTTTACAAAACATCATTGTGGCTGTGGCAGCAATTACTGTTAATATATGTCAAATGGCTAAAGCAGAGGCTTAGAAGCAGACTGATCACTCCGATAACGCCAACTGTCACTCCGTTAGCCACAGCACAGCCACACTGGAATAATTAGTCCACTCTCTGTGAATAAAACAATATGAAAACAGCCAAATTGACATCCAAAATATGGGCTTTGCCTCACATGACCTGAAAATAGGCTATACCATACAGGCCAAGTACAGAGGCAATATCTTCAAACACAGAACTGCATCAATATTGATTCCCCATATATTCATTTTATATTCATTAAATGAAAATCAAATCGGATACTGCTAGTAATCATAAACTACTCAGAGGCTTTTTATCAGGCAGATAAGCAGAATTAGAGATCAGTTTTTGGTTTTATAACTTATAAAATGAGCATAGATTAGATAACTAAACTAACTTGGGGGGAAAAAAAGGAAATGCAAAAGAAATGAAAAAAAAAAGGAACAAAAAATTCCACTGACATAAATCTATCAAAAAAATGTAAACAAGGTAATTTGGCAAAAAGGCTAAGTTAAGCATTTAAAAAATATATTAAAGAATTACCTGTAAATGTGACTACATGAAGGCGAGTCTTAAGTGACTTGAATTAAAGCTATATTTTAACCATGGCTTCTATGTTAAACCTGTACTTCCACAAAAAAAACAAAAAAAAACATTCACACAAAATCATAGACTCTAATCAGAAAGAAGAAATCACTCCGAGTTGTAGTTCAAGGGTCAAATTAAAAGAAAATGACTTCACTGCTCAATTCAACATTAATCAGTTTGGAATTTTAATATTAGGATTTAACCTCCTGAGACCCTGTGACCTCATATGAGGACATTATATGTTGGTGTATTTCTCTGAGACTATACATGCCACAGTTTTAAGTCTGGATGTCCTGTACAGAAGGACATAGCATAACTTATGAACGAAATATAATTAAAAAAAAATTTCTTTTTTCTTTTTTTTATGCTCTAAACAATGTAAAGACATGAAATAAAACTTTTTTTTTTCCTAAAAATCTTTTCTCGGGTTAAGAGGTTAATGATGCAGATGTTTGAATTTGCAACATGTTCATACTGTGGGTGTGAGGCACTTTCACATGAGTACAAAATAGGACCTGCAGCTCTTTAAATTTATTATTTTTTTTTATAAACACACAAATTAAATAGAAAAATGTTAAACATAAAAACAGATAAAAAAACTGTCAGCATTTAAGAAGGTTTCTAAGTAACAGGGATGCAAATGCTGCCTAAATTAAGCTGTCACTCAGTAGGGGCTAGTTAGTTTGGGACCAAATTTTGGGATGCAGTAAATGATGAACTTGACGAAAAAATACATATTCGTTTGATCTTGGTTAGGCTACCACAAAATATTGTCTGTTGTTTATCTAGTCATTGTAGTTATATTTTCACATTGTATATTTAAATAACCACAATTGCAGCACAATTACCCAATTGTTAATGTAAAGATGGTTAAAAGGGCAAACACATGTAAAGAAATCAAAGGGACCCATTTTCGATCTAAATGATTTTTACTACAATGAACTGAATACCAACTCAATAGATGTCACATTATGATACTGCTGTAGGCTGTATGATCCTAACTGTTAAATACACACAAGAAAGTAAAACATAGTTCTCATAACCCAAAACATGTAATTTGTCATTCCAATGCTTTAAATAAAAGTCGCAGGATACCAAAGTGTATCATATTCATGGAATGTGCTGTGAAACCACCAACACATTGTTAAACCACCTACCAAAACCAAAGCAGACTGCTTCAGGATCTCTCCAAAATAAATGTTACATTTGTAGTTCCTATAAAAGATTTAGAAAACTACTTCATACAACACACCGTGGAAGAATCAAACACTTTTTTCACATAAATAGGGAAAATGCTCTGTGTCTCCCTCTCATGTGTTTCTCTCTCTCGCTCTCTCTCTCTCTCTCTCTTTCTCTCTCTCTCTCTCACACACACACACACACACACCCTGCAGGGCAGACAGTCGGGGCACGGCTCATCTATGTGAAGCCAGCTGGCTGTGGCGTCCCTGAGAGCCGAGCACTTGTCCCCCGCTGAGTGCAATTGAGAAGCGCAGACCTGCCTTTACTCTACACACAGCCCAGAGCCAGGCCTGACAGACACTGTCAGTCTGAAACACAGCGACGCAGGGCCTGTGGCCTTATCTGCACTCAAACACGCAAACATACACAGGGCACTTTTACCACCTCTCACTAAATTTGTGTACGTATTCGCTACACATTCGTTTCCTTTCTAAAACACACTCTGAGTGTCGATTCCCGTAAGAGGGAAACAGAGTGCTAAATTTGACAAGCAGCTAAAGGTACGCAGGGCGTCTTCATGCGAGTGTAAATGAGTGACACCGTCAGAGATGTGCATCCGAGAAAGCCACGTGTAATTGGTGATGATGGGAATGGACACAAGCCACATGAGACCACTGACAAAGAACCAGCATCGCCACCAACAAAGGGCTGGCGGGAGAGATGACGGCTCTGAAAGGGGCAGGGCAGCTTCAAAGCCCACCAGAGTCATTCTTTTCTTCTTCACACACCCAGAGAGCCTCTAAAAAGTGATATTTCAGCATATCATTATCATTCAGCCTGGATGAATTCATAGTCGAAGATCAAAAGAACAGTTGCATGAGAGAGAGATATATCATAATTACCCCGGGCGGGCTGAGACTCAAATCTAAATGGGTCACATCAGGCTATATGTGTTGACAACATTACATTAGAAGATCAGATTAGTTACTAAAGCTACACAATGAAAATGTCCAATAACAGGAGGTTTACCAAGGTAAAACCAGTTGAATTCGGCTCATCATGTGATCTCAACATGTCAGCCCCCATGAGACGACCCGCTCTAAGCAGAATAAAAACAGCTTGTATTAGACTTCTGATATGATTCAGTATTCATCTAATGATTTTCAACACATTTTTCTTCAAATACTATTTATTTATGTGTAAAACATTTTTAATCTGCACCTTTAACTTAAACCAACAATTTGATCTTTCACCAGTTTGTATATAGTGTAAACCAGTAAAATTCTCCTGTGCCTCAGTAAAATTTTAATGATAGATCCTGTTAATTGAATTTGATAATCTTCATGCTTATCAGCTAATTCGTATTCGGCAACAAAACACTGGGAAAACCCAATGTTTGCATTACAGTTTAGGGAGCCAAAGGTTGCTAATCATGCAGTGATTAAATGAGATGCAGTTCTGCTAATGTGAAGAAAGTAAACTACTAGTGTTAGTTTCAGCACGTTTGCTGGGTCAATCATAAGGCAAATGTTAGCTTGTAAAAATATGGTGAGGTTAAAGTGATGTTGAACTAGTGTAGCCCATTCATGTAAAAATATTAATATTTTTATCGTTGAATATTCATGCATATATTATATGTGATATGTACTGTATATTTTGTAACTTTTTGTGCATTTATGGATTTACCAGGCAGTTACTCCTTTAAGCGGATTTGATAGATTTTGGTTCCCTCTAGTGGTCACCGAAAGAATAAAAAGGTTTTATTTCTGTTAAAAAGAAAGGATTGCTTTATTTAACAGTATATTAAGGTTGTTATATTATTTTTGTGGCCTTTTGTTTACAACTATGTTTCCCAGAACATTTTTCTAATTGTTCTAATGAATAGCTAGTCTTAATCAATATTCATACCATTAGCAAATGTCAGGACACCGACACAAACAATGTGCCACAAAACCACCGCGTTCACTCTTTTCAGGGGAAATCTGCCTACGAATGGCTTCAATATGCAGATACAAGTTATAGCTGTCTCTGCATATTAAGCTGCGACAGTAGAAAGCACTGTAACACTGAAAATACATACATATATACAACTAATTTTAAAAACAGGGGAGTTTTAAAACCATCAAAGTCACTAAGATACATTTCCGTTTCAGCATCCTCCAGAAGCATGCAGGAGAACAGCATTAGTAATAGACTACGTGAGGGCCAAAATTATACAATGAAAAATCTGATTATGCAAACAGCAGAGGAAATGTCTGCACACGTGTGAAAATGCGGTTGGATAGCTGTAGAGTGCAGAGTTTCATACCTTATATTTCTGAGCAAATGGCATTCCATTTCTTATAATTGATGGTCTTTGAGTCTGTTATGTTGTTTTGGGATTTTTGACCACATTTTGTGTGAATTTAAGATATCTGACATAAGGTCACTGACATTCTGTTGGCATTTATCTTTTTTTTTTTTCGTGGTCATTATGAATTTGAATATGAATCTAACATGAATTTATCACTCATATGCATTTATAACTGAACAATGTTCATTTGTTTGTGTAATATATTTCTTTGAATGATTAATATGATGTTGGATTTAAATTTGTTTATTTGGTCATGTAGGACTAGCTGCCATTGACGTCAAATGAAATTCAGAGACTTAAAATGAAAATTGAAAATTCTGTCATCATTTACTCAGCCTCGTGTTGTTCCAAACCCATAAGAAATGCGTTTATCTTCAGGACACAAACAAATATATTTGAGAGATTTTTTTGATAGATTTCTGTCGAAAGTCTATTCTCCGATTTCATTTCTGGTATTCAAATTTGTCCCTCATTTTGAATTTTGCACTTTTGCGAACTAGTCCTAGGTTTTTTGCCTGATCGGAACCAAACCAGTCATTGCCGGTGTTCTGACGATTTGTGCTACCCTGTCAGATTTTGCTACCTCCCATTAAAACATAGCATAGGCCTAATTCGATAGCGAAAAGTGCTACCTATCAGATGTTGCTTCCAGCATGATATTAATAAGGTGTGAGGCTTTATTAACATGTACACCTACCCTTACAGTAGGATAAATACAGTGTTGGTAGCATAATCTGATAGGTAGCATTATTTGTCAGAACACCGGCCCTACCTAATAAGCGATATATGCGGCTGCCACCAGGGCACCCATGACTCATTAAGAGTACAACCCTTTTGGACCATGCGCCCGACGCGGTGACAAACTAGCAAAAGTGGATTCGGACACGCCCTAAGTGCACTTGCGCCGTGCGCTTTAGGCCATGTGCTTAGATCGTTAAAATATGGCCCTATATGTCTATGATAAACTCCCTGAAATTGCAATTATAACCACTGGCAGCAGAGGACCACTAATGTGCTCATTCAGCTCAAACAGTACTTTTCATAGGTTTTGCTTTTATATTTAGACATCATAAAATGACTGTTGTAACATTTAAAATCACATCGAGTCAAACTTTACCACTTCATTTATACAGATTTATATCATTTTTGACAATTTTGCCAGATTGTGATTACAGTTAAACCTGAAAATGATCTATAAATTGTTAAAAAGAGATTTGCAGTAAGTATTTTGTTACCTATCATTTATTTCAAATATCTATATCTGCAACAAAATGTGTGTGTGTGTGTGTGTGTGCGCGCATATGTGTAAGCATGTTTATTTAGTATTAATATAATAGTTTAACCATTTAATTTCTGTGTGTGTGTCTCTGTGAGCGTATTCTCCATCATTGATGTGTTTTAGTGTCAGCCATACATTCCAGGTTGGCCTAGACACTAAAAGCATAGCACCTTAAAGGCCTTAAAGCGCTTGAACCCCAGTAATTGCTGTTTGCAGCAATATTTAGGGGTTCAAGCGCGTACTGCTGAAATCCTATTGTAATTGTAAAGATTATTATAATTATAATTATTATTATTATTATTCTGCCATAAAACTCGTGCAGACCAAACCGTAAGTCCCAGAGACTTGAAACTTGGCCAGATGGTAGAGCTCAATTTGGGGAGAGACTGGCAAAGAAGATTTGAACGCAAAAGAGCTCATAACTCCTAGACTCCTAAAAAATAAATAGATAAATAAAAATCCATATGAATCAAGTCTTCTGAAGAGACATTGGTTTATTTGATAAACAGCTTTAATTTAGTCTTTATTTCAAAATAAACATTAGTATCTTCATTTATGTTCCAAAAATAAATAAAAGTCTTATGGGCTTGGAATGACATGAGGGCGAGTAAATTAAGTTTCAGCTGGTTTTTACTCTGTAATTGAAGTAAATGGTTTTCGAGAGCAGTGAAAGGTCACTAATCGTCACCAGTCAGTTATGATACAATTCACACAGGTCACAACACCAGTTCCTCGTGTGGACAGCATCTCAGATAATAGCATACTGTTGGTCAGTACTAGCTTTCATGCTTCAGTATAATCAGACACTTCCTGTTAACGAAATGAGTCTATTTTATGATTTTTGTCCCCTGAAAGTGATGACTCAGTATGAGACACACATGAAAGTCAGTTCTTAGGAGTCTGACCTTTTTCTGTTTGTTCAGAAAGGGGAGGGAGGCCAGGATGAAACTGATTTGTAGGGAATTATGCATTTTACGTGCAACATCATCTTCAGGAAAAAAAAAAGGGAAACCTGAATGAAGTCAGTCACTGTGTTTAGTGTTTACATCAAATTTCAAATCACTATGAGCTTGGAATTTTCTCCTAAAAAGGTTTTGATATAATATCTTTCTTTTCACTTGAACCGGATTTCAAATGCAAATATTTTACAGAAAATATTGAAAGTAATTAAGGAAGTTCATTATTTTATTCACTATATTATTCATTCATGACAAAATGGGACTTTGCTCATAAAATGCTGCATAAAATGTGACCTGTAATCCTCCACATTTGTATTTGGGTATTATTTCACATTTTATGCATCAGGGGAATCGTCTCAATCATCCTCACAGGGCTCCAGCACCTAAGACACAGATGACAGTAATTATTAATGGATGTGAAAATGCCATGCCAAATGCCATGGCTACCAGTTGCAGCCTTTGTGCATGTAATTGATATCAGTTGTTTAGCCAGTTTAATAAAATGCTTATAAGACATGCGAAGTTGAAGATTAAGACAGAAATATTCTTACTGCTTAAAGGGATAGTTCACCCAAAAATGAAAATTTGATGTTTATCTGCTTACCCCAAGGGCATCCAAGATGTAGGTGACTTTGTCACAACACAAACAAAGATTTTTAACTCAAACCGTTGCAGTCTGTCAGTCATATAATGGAAGTGAATGGAATCACGGTCGAGAGTAAAAAAAAAACATACACAAATTAAACCCTACGGCTCGTGACGATACATTGATGTGTAAAGACACAAAACGATCGGTCTGTGCAAGAAACTGAACAGTATTTATATCGTTTTTTAATGTCCGAACTGTCCTGAGCACGTCCTGAGCGCGTGACACGTCTTCTTCTTCTTGCTTTACGGCGGATCGCAGACTTATAAGTGCATTACCGCCACCTATCTCTCAAATGGACCATTGACACTCTATCTACAATATCAATTAGGAGTGTCAATGGTCCATTTGAGAGATAAGTGGCGGTAATGCACTTTTAAGTATGCAATCTGCCGTAAGGCAAGAAGAAGAAAAGACGCGTCACGCGCCGGCTGTCGAGGATGCGCTCAGGACGCGCTCAGGACAGTTCGGACATTGCGGTGAAACAGAGGTAAAAAATTATATAAATACTGTTCAGTTTCTTGCACAGACCGATCGTTTCGTGTCTTTACACATCAATGTATCGTCACGAGCCGCAGGGTTTAATTTGGTTTTGTTTGTGTATGCTTTTTTGACTCTCAAAGCCGTGATTCCCATTCACTTCCATTATATGACTGACAGACTGCAACGGTTTGAGTTAAAAATCTTCGTTTGTGTTCTACTGAAGAAACAAATTCACCTACATCTTGGATGCCCTTGCGGGTAAGCAGATAAACATCAAATTTTAATTTTTGGGTGAACTATCCCTTTAATACCTGCTCTAATATGCTTATTTCATCATGCCTATGATTGAACAAGATTTATAAATACTGGAAAAGTATTGGTCATTATTAGTTAATGATACCGAATGCATTGATATTACATTGATTTTAACCAACTGAACTTTGTTGTAAAGTATTAACAAAACTACAGTCTTATGAATATCTATAACGGCTAATGCAAATGTGTAAATATAATCTGTAGCAAGTTGCACAGCAGTTGCTGTTATGTTCAAAGATTATGTATGAGCGCATATAGTGCCAGACTCTTTGCAAGATAAAGACCACAGGGATATCTTTAAGCGAACATCTCTCACACATTACTTCACGTTTTTTAGTATTGTGAAATGAATGGCAGCACTTTTTGTTGTTTTTTACCACTTTCATCAACAGAAAACCAAGTGATTGGGAAACTGCTGCCATATATCGAACATGAGGATGAGGTATAGTGTGGTTATAAACTTGCTCGCTGGGTACAGCAGACTACCTGTGTTTTCATACTACATTAAAGTTGCACAACCATGCATGATTTGTTTTCAGTTAAACTTGACACTTAAAGTGACTTCTGTTGGTCCGTCTAAAGCTCCCCGTGCCTGGGATGTGTTACATTTATCCTCATGGTTTTGAAAAGGGATGCTGTTAAGCCCTGCAAAAGTATACCTCAACATACTTGTTGGCATGTTAACTGGGTCAGTGCTGCAGAAATAGGAGCTTGTGGTTGTATGTGAGCTGTAATAACCAGAAAAAGTGTAGGCTATTATCGCAGGCGTTGTAGCATGTTTCTTTGACTGTTAATAATGAAAATATGAGTAAATACATTGACATTAAGACTACAGCAAACCTGGCCATTGGAACATTTATTATATTTTAGCTGGAATTTCTCTGAATGTGTTAATGGAAAACAGTATTTATATAATATAGGTTTAATAATAATAATAAAAAGTTATAGTAATTAAAACTGAAGGAAACAAATAAAACAAGACATTAAATAGGAAACAAAAATGACTATTTCACTCTAACAGAGATTTACAGGATACCTAACCTAACCCCAATTGAGCTTAACCAATCAGGTTTAAGGGGATGGGTTTCTTTTGAAGTAATTCAGCAAAAACGCTCACTAAGTCTGTCACATCACTATCCAATTCAAGAAGAGACAGACTATCAAACTTACTGTGAGTATCAGTCAATTATTGTGACTTACTGATGTGCAATCTTGTGGATCACAATATGATATTATATATATAAAACACTGTGCTCCAAAAGTTTCCACAACAATATATACATATTTCATTTTATTGAACATTTTTAAACATGAAGCAGATGCAAATGTTTTGGTATTTATTTCCACCATTTCAGCGGTCTTGTTAAGAGTTTTGTATTTGCCCAAATTGTCTCAGGAACATGACAGATCAAACTACACAACAGACAATGCCAATGAATGACAGCTACACAAACCAGACTTGCGACGTTTTCATCTACAAGGAGTCTGCTCGGGTCCTCTTTCCCATTTTCTATTGCCTGGTTTTTGTCATCAGCGTGGCAGGTAACAGCCTGGTCCTCTGCATCACCTGTCAGAAAAAGCAGAAGATGAACTCCACCACGATATATATCATCAACCTGGCCATCTCCGACACCCTCTTCACCTTGGCTCTTCCCGGCAGGATCACCTACTACATCCGAGGCTTCGACTGGCCTTTTGGAGATTTCTTGTGCCGGCTGACTACCATGATCTTCTACAGCAATACCTATGCTAGCATTGCCTTCATGACCTGCATCAGTGTAGATCGCTACTTGGCCATGCTGCACCGTCAGAGGTGTCAAAGACTGAGGAAAACCAAAGTCGTACGAGGTATCTGCATTCTGGCATGGGTGGTGGTTCTTCTTGAGACGTCCCCTCTGCTCTTCAAGAGCACCATGGAATACAGATCCAGTCATCGAACGTGCATGGAGTTCTCCAATTTTGATAGCCACATGATGGCAATAGGTCTTCTGTTCGCTTGCATCATAGGATTTTTCTTTCCATTGGGACTCATCCTGTGCTGCTACAGTCAGGTCAGCTGCAAGCTCTACAAGACGGCCAAGGAAAACCCAGTTACCAACAGGTCTGGAAGCAACAGCAGGGCCAAAAATATGATCCTGCTCATTCTGCTGAGCTTTGTGGTGTGTTTCAGTCCCTACCACATCAACATCATGCAGTTTGCAGTGAGAAGGCTGAACAATGTGCCCTCTTGTGAGGGGTTAAAGACTTTGAAAATGTCCCTGCAGGTAACTGTTGCCATGATGAACTTTAACAGCTGCCTTGACCCTATTATTTACTTTTTTGCCATCAAAACGTACAAGCAGAGAGTCATGAGTCTTTTTAAGAGCTACATTTCCGTTTCAGCATCCTCCAGGAGCATGCAGGAGAACAGCAGTAGTAATACATGAGGGGCAAAATTACACAATGAAAAATCTGATGGTGCAGACTGCAGAGGAAATATCTGCACACGTGTGAAAATGCGGTTGGATAGCTGTAGAGTACAGAGTTTCATACCTTATATTTCTGAGCAAATGGCATTACATTTCTTATCATTGATGGTCTTTGAGTCTGTTATTTTGTTTTGGGATTTTTGTGTGAATTTAAGATATCTGACATAACAAGGTCACTGACATTCTGTTGGCATTTATCTTTTTTTTTTGTGGTCATTATGAATTTGAATATGAATCTAACATGAATTTAATACTCATATGCATTTATAACTGAACAATGTTCATTTGTTAGTGTAAAATATTTATTTGAATGATTAATATGCTGTTGGACTTTTTTTTAATTGGTCATGTAGGACTGCCATTGACGTCAAATGAAATTCATAGACTTAAAATTAAAATGGAAAATTCTGATTTCTGTTTTCAACCCCCCCCCACCAACCCCCCCAACCCACATAAGGTCAAGGAGGCTAGGAGAAATTCTGAGTAAGAATGGGTGATTAGGTAGGTGTATGTTAATATCTGTTGGTATTTCTGTAAGCTGCTGTGTAAATACTATGTTTTGCTTTAAAGACACTCACAATGTGTGTGTAACATTTTGGACAACCCCTATAACAGCATTTTCCATTTGGGAATTTAATGTAGCTGTCAATTGTGCTAAACAGCTTTCTTTGAATACCAATTAAAGAGGTTCATTTACAAGCTGTTGTGTTTTATTTCACTTATCATCTCCAGCTGCCTACCCAACAATGAAAGAAATGAGAAAAATGTTTTTGATGACCTAATCTGCCATTTAGTTATCAACCCCTGGGAATGCACAACATGACTCTGAGCGTCACAAGAAGTCGTCATTTATCTATAACCAGAATCACATCTCAGCATTTCTTAGAAGGTCATGCCACTTGATTCAGTCTTTGTAGCTCTGACATATGAAACATATCAACTGAAACAGTGTTACTACGAAACAGAGATGACTTCACCATCACACTCTTCTGTGTGGGCATCAGGGACCAAAAAGCGTATGGCAGCACGTGTTTGATGGGAGCACGTGGGTGTTAAACACCCACATGGCAGCAGTGTTCTTTTTCCTGCTTAATTTCACCTGAGCTTCAGAACAGGATATCAACATAACCACAAGCACATGAAGTGTCTTTTTTAGCTGCTACAGGTGGTTTACTAGACTTTGTTGTGTATTCCATGAAGCTACATGTCTATAAAAAAATGCGGAGAATGTGGCAAGCATGTAGCAGCCTACAAAACATAAGGATGTAGGTGGCAGATAATGTGGGTGGCAAAATTGTCTTTGTAGAGAATATATACTCAGAGAATATAATTTGAATATAACAATGATTACAAATGCACAGTATCTGCTAAAGCATTAAATGGGTTTAATAACATGACATTTGTTCAACCTCATCACACACTGTCACCCTCTAGTTTCCCAAAATATGTGGCACACGACACTCACGGCAACAAAAAGTGTAAGTTAAATTAATAACATTTTTGTACTTCATTAAGTTAACCGGATCTCATGAATATTTATATAAAACTATTTCATATCTATTAAAAATATCTTCCAGACAAAATTAGCAAAAATTAGTGAATAAATAATTAAATGGATCATATCTATCTATTTGTTTGTTTGTTTTTGCACCAATAAAGTCACATAATTTAGTTTTACATTAATATTTTCCACCCTAATTCTTCTCTGACCCCTAATTCAACCGGATGTTTTTTTGTCTACGCAAACGTCCCCTTCCTCTGTGAAATGAGTAACAGTGGGTTGCTGCATTCACACGTCCACCATAATGACCTAATCCCCGGTCAGAGCAAAGGAAAAAATGGTCTGATACATTTATTTATTTAATATGCCAGTTGTTTATTTTTTTTAATATGCCAGTTTTATTGTGGTATAATCTGTTTCAGATTTTGGGGAGGTAATCCAAATTTAATAACCTTTTTTGACCCAAATTAGCCTTAAAATCTTTTCTTTCCTAGTGACCTTTAAAAATGCAGATTGTTCTAGGCTTGTTGCCTTCATTTAGATTAATGGAGTTCAAAATGTCCATCAGTGATGACAAACAGATTGCCTGATATTCTGCTACGGAACTTCCCAGTTCAGTCTGGAAATCATAGACCTTATAGTCAGCGTCAAACTTAATGACAAAATATCTTTCCAATAAAAACCTTTCAGTAGACAAAAACAGTTTTGAAAAGTATGTGATCTAGTACCTTTACAGTACGTACCATTGTAAAAACTGTACCTCTATGTCTCAGTCTCCTTTTATCCATGTAAAGTTCAATATGGTGTCTGTCCTCCTGACTAAAGTCTTGACTAAAAATGTAAGCACCAAACTTAATCATGTGGTTTGTATGAACAATTATTCAAACTTTAATCTTGAAAGGAAAACTCACATTTTCACAAAATAATGAGGATATCAGTAATTTATTATCATGTTCCAATTTAAAATTGCCATAAAGTAGCATGTTATATTTCTATATGATTTAAAATAATTTATGTATTATTTATTGGTGCTGCTGCTCATATTTACAGCCTGAAGGAGGCATCATAGAATGTCAAATTAAAGGAATAGTTCACCCAAAAATGAACATTTGCTGTAAATTTACTCACACTCAGGCCATCCAAGATGCAGCTTGTCACTTCACAAGACATTAACTGATGGACTGGGGTTGTGTGGATTACTTGTGGATTATTGTGATGTTTTTATTTGCTGTTTAAACTCTCATTTTGATGGCAGCCATTCACTGCAGAAGATCTACCGGTGAGCAAGTGATGTAATGCTAAATTTCTCAAAATCTGTTCCGATGAAGAAACAAACGCATCTACATCTTGGATGGCCCAAGGGTGAGTAATTTTTCAGCAAATTTTCATTTATGGTGAACTATTACTTTAAAGTCATCCTCCATCCTATTTTCAACTCCTATTAGTTCAGTATGCCATACAGTCTCTGGTTAACTTTATAGTTAATAAGCACATATGAAAAGAACTATACAATGTATAGTTACAGCTGTACAATGTTTGTGATTTATGATATAAAGTTATGAAATTATATCAGGGCTGTCATAGAATTAATGGATTTCCAATAGGTATGTAGCTGTGCAAATGGATGTTCACACTAAATATACTTTCAGGCTCATGCTAAGTACAGTATAACAAGACTGAATTCTATTGAATCCTAAAAAATGCACTAATGAAGCATTACTGCCATCTTGTGACTAAACACAAAAAAACTTTGGGTACCAGTTATTGTGGTTATTGGAAATGGCAAACAAAATAACTTTTAATTTATATATTACGTTGTTCAATTCAAAGTATATGGAAATTGCTTTTCACAATACGTTTTATTCCAAAGTAGCTTTACAAACCCCCAGTGAGTGAGCAAGCCAAAACAGAATGTGCCAAAGAAAACTCAAGTTAGATATTTAAGATCCTCCTCTAGGAAGAAACTAAGAGGAGGAACCAATACAGAAAAAGCAAGAATAGTATGCTTTTCTGAATTCAGCCTAAGACTCAAGCTGGATAAGCCCTCCTCGTGGGGAATGGGGATGGCACCAACTAGCTTGTTTGGCAGGAAGCAACCAAAGCATAGTTAGTAGAAACACTCTGTTATACATTTCCTGAATATATATAGCAGGATGATAAGAACTCCCTGCCATGACGACCACAATAACCCATGTCAAACAATGGCAATGCTGCAAATCTATATCTAGAAAAATGTAACTCATGACCACCTTGACCAAACTTTCATATAACTATGTTTCCCAAATATGAAAAGCAAAACTCAGTCAGGGGAGATATGTGATAATTTCCAAATATATTTCCAACAACACTGGCATAAACAAGCAACTTTATCTTGCAGGATATCTGTGAATGACACCAAAAGTTCTAGTTCTCAATTTCCACTAAATGGAACCACTGTAGTAACTGGATACTGTGATAAACATGTTTTTTGTTTGCCAGATAACCCAACACCCAGTTGTGTGAAGTCAGCAAGAACATCCTTACCACAAGCTCTAACTTCCTGCTGGTGCTCTGCAATCTTATCTTTGCCACCATGCACATGTATTGCATTTTAATTTACAATAAAATAAAATAAATAAATAAACTAATACACCTTCCATTTTGTTGAACAAGCTTTATTAAAAAAGTTAATTAAATTGATCTAATGTAGAAAAAAAAACAATAGCCAAGTTTAGACAATTTAGTATTTATAAGCAACATGACATTTTTGACAACTGACAGGCTGTTGTACGGTGGCCGAGAAGTGCTAAACAAATCACAATTCTGAAATCAAAATAACAAATTACAAACGCAAATGCAAGTCTAAAAAACAAAATAAAAATTCAGAAAGCACAACAACAATTCAGAAAACATTATAACAAGTCAGAAAACACAATGACAAATCCGAAAACAAAAGGAAAAACCAGCCGAAGAACAGCAGAGTCGTGGTAGAAAGTTCGGAGATGGTATTAAAGTAGCTCAGTTTAAATGTATTGTATGAATTGCCCTTACTATGGAATAAAAAATACGGGGTGTCTATTTACATGTAGTTAAAAGTGGCTGTAAATTATTGGCTCCAGTGGCCCAGATGGATAAGTGCGCGCCATTGGCTTTTTGACGCGATCGACCTGGGTTCGATCCCGCCTTTTGCCGAACTTTTTTTCCCTCCCTTTTTTGAGCTTGCTAGTTTGATCACTAAAGTGCAAGCCTGAGAAAGTTATTAGTGTCAGAAAAATGTTTATTATTGCCACTAGTGGCGCTAACACAGCACAACAACACGGTGTGATATTTTAATGATTTAATATTTTAGTATTAAATATGGAATGTATTTACAGTGTATAAATAAAATTTACATTTACATTTAATCATTTAGCAGACGCTTTTATCCAAAGCGACTTACAAAATAATACAAATGAAAAGCATTATTAGCTCTAAGGTGTTTTATTTGTTATTTTCTTATTGTACCTATTTACAATTTCCATACAATTTTCTGTGGAAGCCTTGTTAACTTTTATAAAATGGTTATTTCAAAAGTAGGTTTTGTGCTCAAGGGTTTACCCACAATTTACTTATTCAAATATTTTCATCCAGAATAGTTTATAGTATATATATGAAAAATGTTTTAATATTAGTTGTGTTATCTATATACTGTATGTTATCTATAGACTTTTTTATCTATAGCATTCAATAATGAATTCTCATTCTATCCCTTTAAGTGCACTCAAATGACATCGGTCAAAGCAAAATGGCGATGTACTTTTTTCTTTTTTTCTTTACAGTTTTAATGTTTTTAAATTTATGAAGATGATGTAAACTGAATTGTACATTCTAATATTAAAATACTATTGTGTTTTGTACTTGCAACTTTGTGCTATTGCACATTTTAAGTAAAAAAAAAAGTACTGTAGTTCAAGTTCATGTGCGTTCAATTAAATGATCTTTACAAATGATTTTATGAGTTTTTAGTGATAAATGATTATGATTTAGGGAAGTTTTTCCCCTAATAAGAAGTAGTAGCTAATAAAAATATTGTGAAACTACTATAACATTTTGAGTTGTCATCTGTTTACAGTAAAAAAAAAAAAAAAAACACGGCGGAAAATGTGTGAAAACAACCCACAAACTCACATCAGCAGAAGGCATCAGTCTAAAGAACCTCAACATTTATACACCATTTTGTCTCTTGAACCATGGTTATGAATCGAGAATTTCAATTTCAAAACATGTACTGCACTACACAAAAAGATAAATACTGTTTTTCAATATCATCTACACTCACTGGCTACTTAATTGGGAATACCTGTTCAACTGTCTGTCAATGCAAATATCTATTCAGCCAATCACATGGCAGCAACTCAATGCATTTAGGCATGTAGACATGGTCAAGACAATCTGCTCAAGTTCAAACCAAGCATCAGAATGTGGAACATCCAACAAAGCTGATTTAAGTGACTTTGAAGGTAGCATGGTTGTTGGTGCTAGATGGGCTGGTCTGAGCATTTCAGAAACTGCTGATCTACTGGAATTTTTACAATAAACCATCTGTAGGGTTTACAGAGAATGAGAAAATATGTGTGAGCTGCAGTTCTGTGAACAAAAATGATTTGCTGATCCCAGAAGTCAGAGGAGAATGGTCAGACTGTTCGAGCTGATAGAAAAGCAACAGTAACTCAAATGATCACTTATTACAACTGAGGTATGCAGAAAAGCACATGTTCACCAAAACTGGATGATAGAAAATTTGAAAATGGTTACCTGGTCTAATGAGCCTTGATTTCTCCTGCAACATTCAGATGTTAGGGTCAGAATTTGGCATAAACAACATGAAAGCATGGATCCATCCTGCCTTATATCAGTTCAGGCTGCTGGTGGTGGTGTGTGAGATATTTTCTTGGCACACTTTGGGCCCCTTAGTACCAACTGAGCAGTTTAAACACCTTTTTGAGGTTTGTTGCTGACCATGTCCACCCTCTTATGACCATGGTGTACCCATCTTGTGATTGCTATTTCCAGCAAGATAACCTACCATGTCACAAAGCTCAAGTCATCTCAAACTGCTTTTTTTGAACATGACATAGAGTTTACTATACTCAAATGGCCTCCAGAGTCACCACATCTCAATCCAATAGAGCTCCTTTGGGATGTGGTGGAACGGGAGAGTGGCATCATAGATGTATAGCCGATAAATCTGCAGCAAATGTGTGATGCTATCATGTTAATATGGACCAAAATCTCAGAGGAATGTTTCCAGCACTTCGTTGAATCTGTGCCACAAAGAATTAAGGCAGTTCTGAAGTCCAACCCGGTACTAGCAAGATGTACCTAATAAAGTTTCTGGTGAGTATATTTCATGTGGGCTGTTGTTCAGCTGGGCTGTTCACACTACTACTACTGTCTGTTTCACGCTTTTACTTACCAACAAGAAAAAAAGTCAGACTCAGCTGCCAATTGTTGAAAGATTTCAGTATGATGTGCTGGTCTTTTAAAATGAAAGATTCTGTGATGGTAAGTCTGGTTAAAACTTTCAAGTGTATTGCTGACACTCAAAACAACTGAGCTCTCTTTTGCTATGAGTCAAAACTGAAACTTCTGTCTAGTATGCTTAAGAAATGAAACAAATTCAGCTAGCATTCAGCCAGTCTCTGCGGGGTTTGTGGCCCAAATGATACTGGTATGTCAAAATTGCAAAGAGGAATTGATTATAAAATATTTGTATTGGCTTTTTGTTTTACATATGACTCTAATAGGAACAAATCCCTGTCTGCGTGATTTTAAAAGCACCAGCTCTCAGTTTAGAAGCTAAGCAGACACATTCAGTCTGTTTTTGTATATGTTTTTGACTATTTTGACTGATTAAGTCATCCATTTTCTCCATTCAGACACGGACAGATTCATGAAACACTACGTGATGTAGGTGGATTGCTATATCCAAAGTGAATTTACAGCATATTTTTGATATATGCAATCTTCCAGAAGTAACGTGCGGTAAAGATTAACACTCAAGCGGCTCATGGATCAACCCTTGATGGGTTTAAACCCAAGTAAATGTCAGTTTAAGAGAGTTCTGGAGGCCACAGAGGGTGTGAAAAACACCCTTAGCTGTGTGAAAAGCACCACCGGGAAATAGTTAACAGCTATATATGCCATGTGCTCGACGTGAGATATTATTGCTTACACATTTGAAAAATGTGTTTTTCTTGCATGTGCAGAAGCAGCAGGTGTGTATGCCACAGTGCTATTGGAACAGAGGTCAATCTGTAGACAGCAGAAACAGAAGCCATTACTTAATTTCAGGCTTCCTGTTTATCACACTCATTTTCACAGAAAACAGGGTTAACTAGTGAAACGAACATCTCACCTTTACAATGCTTTTAGAATGTTTTGTTTAAATTTAGAGTAAAAAAAACAGAAGAGCAGGAGAGGGTGTGGTGTGAGAACATTCAAAATATGCTAAAGAACAAGCTGACAACCGTATGACAAAGACAAATGACTAGGATGATTTTTAATTGGATATTAAATAAATCACCAGTGATTTTGTACAGAGCACATATATTTCAGAGACTTTCATTCTCTTATACCTAAATATACACGCCTACACGCAAACACAAAAAATGGGACTCATTGTATTGGGGATCTCAGTTATTTTGGAAAAGTTATGAACATTGTCTCACCACATGGAGAGGGGAAAAAAAGGTTAATGTTTTTGATTTTTGGTAACAGGCGACATCACAAGAATAAATTTGTCATTGTTTTTAATGCTATACAGTGATTGCATATATGGAATGAAGGTTACAAATTTTTATTGCACACATTTAAAGGGTGTTTAGCAGAAGATGGAAAGATTTCTCAAAAGCCACATCCTCTCAAAAGTTAATAGAACTGTTGCTTTGGAGACAGTAGCCGGAAATAACCTTCTGCATTTCTGTTTAGTGAAAGTAGAAAGGCTCTGAAAGTATTTAAAAAACCACAAATTCAAAAGAAATACATTTTTGTGGATGTCTCTGTGTGTTGTCATCAACGTCATACGTATTAATGGGAATACACAACCTCAACACTAAGGAATCTACAAAACATTACAAAAAAAAAAAAAAAAAAAAAAAAAAAAAAAAAAAAAAAAAAAAAAAAAAAAAAAAAAAAAAAAACAGCCAGAAACTGTTTCATTAGATAACAAACGTTGTGAAGAACAAAATTGTGTATTCTGGAAAAATTGTATTCTCAAAATTTATGACAAATCAGCTGGCTACTTATCATAGCTAGCTGCAAAACTGTGTTTTAAGTGGTTGTAACGTAAGCCTACAGGTGCCAATAGGATGTTTCAAACTAAACAGGGAAGTCTTTCTAAAGCTTTCAGATGTAATTTTCAACTGCTAACAATAGAACGAAGAACTCCGCACTTTCACAACTACTGTCACACCCAATAATGCTGTAAACCACACGATAAAGAATCAAAATAACACATTTTATTAAAACTGAAGAAAAATCAAGTGCAGTTGTCCATTTAAAAACCACTAAAATTCTACCCTACTAATTCACAAATAAAACTATATAATAAATGAAGCTGGATTATTTCCCCCTCATCATGAACATAAATATATGTAAAATAAATAAATAAATAAATAAATAAATCTCCTTTTTCTCTACTTATGTTATTGCCAGTTGTGTCACAAATTTGACAAATTCAGTAACCAAATACAATTTTCAAAGTAAACCTTAACAAGGGTTATAAAGTCATGATGTGTTTCATCCTTTCATCCACAGTTGAACGCAAACACGTGTAGGATGGCAATTAACATGTGACAGCGAGAGGTCCTCACTCAAGATCGAACTACTTAGAAAAAGAAAAAGAAAAAAAAACTGGGCAGATCTCGATGAGAAATACAGGAAATTATGTCGTCGTCATGGTTACAAAAGCAAAGTGGAAACAGTATTTCATCGCTTAGTCTGGGTGTGTTAGAAAACGTGGTTAATGCTGGACCAGGAGGTGTCACTTTTGACACGGCAATGATCAGACCACTTGACACAAAAAAGGCACAAAAACTGCGGCACAAGAAAGTGTTGGTAAGTACATATGTTTTTGTAATAATGTTTGTGCAGGACTAATTTAAACTTTTTTTTGGATCTCACAAATAGTACTTTAGACAAGAATCATAAATACTCTAGGAAACAGCTCAGCAGAAATTTGCACACTTTGTTTGAATATTTTGAAGCTGTTTTAACCAGTTCTTGCTTCAGATAGTATATGTGAAATGATGTTCAAGCTGAAATTTTCTATTAATAATAACAAATGTATTAATTTTTTATAATAATAAAAAATATTAAATTATATATATATATATATATATATATTTTCTTTCTTTTGATGCTGTTTTGACCAGTTCTTGCTTCAAATAGTATGTGTGAAATGATGTTCAAGCTGAATTTTTCTATTAATAATTATTCATATATAGATATATATATATATATATTCTGTGAATTCAAATTCAAATAAACTTAAATATCCATTCAAGTTTGTTGTATTGCTTCAGAGCATGTGAGTACTGTGTGTACTGGCACATGGATGATTCATTATCATACTACAAATCTATGTATAGCATGGTTTCTACAATACAGTGAAACAATTATGAATGATTGCAACATGCTAAAGCAGCATATAAAAAAAAAACCTGCTTTGTTTTTCCTCTCGATCTCTTTCGAATCAGAATAGTCTAGTCCCTGGAAAGGAAAAATGGATATAAGCTTTGCAGAAGTATACTAACCGCTACACAATCATTGTTACCCCATCACAGAGAATTGTATCCTACTCTATTGTATTCTAGACATGTTTTTCTAGTAGTCAAGGTCTTTGTGAGGGTGCAGAATTCGGGTAGTTGTAGGACTGACAGGAAACACCTTTTGCTGCTCCAGTGGAGCGCGGTGCTCGTCTGGACCTCCTGTCTTTGCATTTGCACTGATGATTGACATAAAACTTCCTTGCCATTCACGGTGGTATCACAAACTTCCGTGCACACATGAAAAAATAATTTGACATGTTTATAAAAACATTGCTGTAGTAAGTTGGGGGGGCGAGCGGGTGCTTTGAAACCACAGGTGGCTTATGCCATTTCCTTTGCCTGATATGTATGCCCGTTACAAAAAAGGACGCAAGCTTGTTGCACTTCCTTAGTGAAACAACACTGTGTAACCTGATACAAGCATGGGTTGATTTTCTTAGTTCTGTAGTAATGTATCTGTTTTCCTTTTTCCAGATTTCATAACTGACCCCATGGAGATGGTAGTAGCTACAAACGCCACCCAAAATGACTCTGACACCTGTACCAACCTCTATGACCATCGTGGTTGGGCACAGTATTTTTTGCCTGCAATATATTCTCTGATTTGCATTGTGGGACTGCTGGGCAATGTGTTGGCTTTGCATGTCATTTGGCCTAATTTGAAAAAAATCAACTCTACAACTCTGTATTCAGCCAACCTGGTGGTGTCGGACATCTTATTTACGCTTGCTCTGCCCTTGCGTGCAGTTTACTATGGCAAGGGGTTCCACTGGCCAATGGGGGAGGGTTTGTGTAAGGCCGTGGCGCTGCTGTTCTACATCAACATGTATGCCAGCGTCAACTTCATGACTTGTTTGAGCGTGGACCGTTTCATTGCAGTGGTGCTGCCGCTGCGCTTTTCCCGATTCCGAAAGGTTCAGAAGGTGCGGTACATCTGTGCTGCCGTATGGGTTGTTGTGTTGATGCAGACCCTGCCTTTGCTGTCAATGCCCATGACGAACGTGGAGCAAAGTGGTCATATAACATGTATGGAGTATCCCAACTTCGAGAAGACTGACAACCTGCCTGTCATTCTCATCGTAGCTGTGTTGATTGGCTTCGGCATCCCTGTGATCACCATCCTGGTGTGTTATTCGGCACTTTGCTCCAAGCTCCGCCTCCTGGCCAAGTCTAATAAACTGACAGAGAAGTTGGGTCGTAGTCGTAAAGCCATCGGCGTGATTTGCGCCGTCATTCTCGTATTCGTGGTGTGCTACACCCCATATCACATCGACCTCCTGCAGTACATGATCAGAAAGCTGCGGTACAAGCCGGACTGTTCAGAACTGCATGACTTTCAGATCTCCCTTCACATCACCGTCTGCCTGATGAACCTCAACTCATGCCTGGATCCCTTTATCTACTTCTTTGCTTGCAAGGGATACAAGAAAAAGGTACTCAAACTGCTCAGGAAGCAAGTCAGCATGTCCTTCTCGAGTGTGGTCAGGACCTCGCCTGAAGGCTCCTCCAAAGACGTGTTTGGCAACGACAAAATCCATATGAGCTCCAGAAGCAATCAGAAAGAGAGGAGCAGTGTGCTGTTGAGCAACAGCAATGGTTTTGAACTATAAACAACAACAAGAAACACAGTTCACTGACTATATGAGATTTACAATACAACAGCAAATATCTCACCTCTGGATTATTTTACAGTGTTTCAAGCTATTGGTTGGTCGTTAATATTTTGTTATGCTGTTCAAAGATTATTGCACATTTGTCTTACATACATATATACACACATATATTTAAGTGCTAGAATTTGTTCTTCAGTTTTTTAATTGATCTTTTGAATAATAATAATAATAATAATAAATAGCTCAAATGACAAATATTTATATGCAGTGACATGATGAGCTACAGCAGTCTAGTGCCAAGAAACAATGCTTGTGGTGATTTCAATGTAGCCTAATGCCTCAAATCTTCTGATTCCATTCACAAGAAAAGATTAAATCACTGATTCTTCAGTGACCCTTTTGATCCTTAATCATTACAACACTGGGATGTGACCAGTGAGTCACTGAATGACTCTTTTTGTTTTGACTGAAGTCTCTCCCTTTATAGGTATGTTAAGGGGTTGCTGTTTTTACCTGCCCTCTATAGCACAAGCAAGTGGAATTATAATGTGTGCTAAGACAGTGCAAAGAAGTGAGCAAGATCATGCCCAAAACCCCCTTAAGAAACTTTAGCGAGCTGTCTTACTGGAAAGAGTCACTCTTTTATCTCAATGGCTCCTTATGCATCATAGTAGTGTCTCAGGATGATAAACTTGACAATCACACTGAAAATCAACTGTGTCATCATCCATTTAAATCGTCCAGATGAGCTTCCACAGCACACAAGAAGACTTAAATTGATTATTTCTAATTTGGAGCTATTTTACAGCAACATAATTATCAAGATGGACAAATTAGTATTTAAATGATGTTATTTAATTTTGACCAACAACTAGCTATGTTTACATGACACCTTTTGTTTCAGTTGGAAAGAATAAAATCAAAAACTAAATAAAGTGATCGGGTTTATGTGTTATCCATTTTAGCTCAAACATTCAGTTTAAGAGGCTATTACCAAAGGATAACCTTTTTGCAACAATCAAGTTGAGAACATATGGATAATGGAGGAGTTACAAAATGTACCTTGAATGAAACGAAATGTTACATTTTGTATGTGTGTGTATGTGTGTGTGGTTTTTTGGCTAGTTGACCTTTTTTAAATGGAAAAACACATTCTACCCTTCCAAAAACAGCATAAGTTAGTTTGTGGGTCCTAGATGCTCAACCTGGGGCAAGTTGCATAAGCCTGTGTCTTAAGAACTAATCTGACCAACTAGTAGTTAGCCAAGTGGCAATCAGTCTTATTTTTTGGATTCAACATAGACTAATCTACATTTTTATGTAACCAACTTTAAAAGGTTATGACCAGTTTTAAAAAATAGATAGATTTTAAAGTAGATTTAGAGTAGAATTTAAAAAAAAATCTTCCCATCATATGCTGTAGAGCAGATATACAATCCTGGAGGCAAAGAGTTTATAAAATTCACAATGACTGGTCCCAAATTTTATTTTAGTCTTGACCAAGTCCATAAAGCCAGGCAAATTTTGAATTCAGTGCAATTACAACAAATAGCCAGAAGAGAGAGCCACAAAGCCAAAAGTGAAGATCATGAACAGTACAACAGATGTCACTTCCCCTTTACACACATTGTGCATGCTTATATTGACATTTTAGTGTTCCATCAGTTCATGATGAAAAACAGGAGTGCTAATTTGGCTTAGAGAGGCTGGGAATTTGGGAACTGAATTAAAATTCAAACTTAAATGTATGTAAAAGGTTTACTGAAAACTCATTGTGATTGGTTAGCTGACTTAAAATACATAGTTTCTGAATTGCATCAAAATAATTACTATGAAAACTGGCCAAATAGTTAATCTTCTGAAGAGAAGTGAAATAATGTATCAGTGACACTACAGACAAAAACAGGAAAAAGGTCAAAACCAATACCCCAGAACAGAAGATGCATGGGGAGTTGTGGTTTGGAAAAATGGAAGGAAGTTGCTGTGTTGCTTCAAACCTCCTTGAACTGTTCCTTTTTAGGAGTCTGTAACCTTTTACACTGTAGGCCTAGAGATTCACTGTCTGGAACAGTAAAAAAGTCTGACAACAACTAACTCTTTACTGCAAGCACCGCCTGACAAACAAACAAACAACAGTAGCATTTACATCAGCTTTGGTGACTGATTAAAAAAAAAATCCTACAATAACTGCTTGTTGATGTATGTGAACTTTTAGATTATATAGTACCTTTCACATTATATAGCCAAAGCTACAAATGGTGAAATAACCATTTCTCTTTTTTTTGTTCTGTTTTGTTTTGTTTCAGCTGTGGTTAAGATAATAAGGTAATAAGCCACTCAAGATAATACACATAAAATCTTCAATGTCATGGTAATGCCATATTTCCTTTTGAACCCTACTATTATTTTCATTTTAGGAAGTTATATTCAATAAAGTATCCAGACAAATATTATTTTATTTCATGTCATCTACACTGAGGCAGTGTTTAATAACGACTATATTTATATGACCTGTTTACCCATCTTTATCTCCTAATATTACAGGAACGTTCAAACCCATGAAAAAAATAACTTCATATGCATGACAACTCAGATCACAGTGTCTCAGTTTTGGACTCAGTCTCAAGTCTGTCTCTATCGCCTCTATCTCATATTTCCATATAAGTCTACAAAAACAATGAGATTAAGTCATTATTCTGGTGTCCCTTCTCTAGAACTACAATATTCACTTCTCTTAGAATCTATAATACTATGTATGGCATTGGTAATGAAATCATATATATATATATATATATATATATACAGTGGGTACGGAAAGTTAGCAAATGGCTGCAATATAACAAAGAGTGAAAAATTTAAGGGGGTCTGAATACTTTCCGTACCCACTGTATATATATAAACACTGACTCATTCATTAATGATTTGGAGGAAAAGTGACCGGCTTATAAGGCATGCTGGGAGTCTAATTTGCATTGCCAAGACTGTATAGATTCATTTGTATTGCCCAAGCTCTAAGTGATACAAGTATACTTATAATGGAAAGAGTGCTTCATAACTTAATATAAAATATTAAAATATTTGCAATATAAAATATTTGTATATTATTTACATTATGGTTGTTTATAGGACTTCCTTTCCTTCCCCTTTTTCTAATATGGAGGAACCGAAAAAAAAAAGACTACGTGCACTCAGAGACCAAGCAGATGTTCCTAATTTTACAGTTCATTTCTCTATACTTTTACAAGAATCTCCACCAAAAACAAAAATCCCCAGGTTTCTACAACAGATCTGTTAAGAGAATGATATTTGTGTGTCAGTAATCCACATATGGGTAAATTCAAACTATAGTGACTTCCTGATGTGGGCGACTGTTGAAGAGGGGAAATGTCAGACAGCGTTTAAGAGGGTGAATGAATCAGTCGATGTACAGTGTAGGTGTCATGACTATTAGAGGTAACAGTTCACAGTGGAACACAATATTGGAGAATATGAATGTACTTCATATATTAAAGTGTTTTAGTTTTGATGTTTTTAAAGTACCTTCTTTCACACATTAGAATATTAAACTTCCGGCTGAATTGTGGCTGCTGGAACACTCCACTCGTGTGGGTTTTGTTACCACAGGTAAGTCACAGAACAACAACATCATTATTTAAAGGGATAGTTCACCCAAAAATAATCATTTACTCACATTCCAAAGATATTATGACAAAATATGATATGTTGTGTTCCTCAGAGGACAGAAAGTAATACAGGTTTGGATTGGAATAACATAAATGAAAGCAAATGGTGACAGAATTTATATATACATACATGCATACTGTGTGTGTGTGTGTGCATATATATATATATATATATATATAGAGAGAGAGAGAGAGAGAGAGAGAGAGAGAGAGAGAGAAAATATGGCATAGACAACAATCATAGTTAATCTTAGTTTTCAGATAGTCAGTTGACCTCAGTTGTGTCTAAACATGCTTGGTCAAGTGAGCTTTTTCTTTTTGCCCTGTGATTTTAAGTCAAGTCAAGTCAAGTCACCTTTATTTATATAGCGCTTTTAACAATACAGATTGTGCCAAAGCAGCTTTACAGTATCAAATAGGAAAATAGTGTGTCAATGCAAAAGGACATTAGTAAACACTCAATTTTCAGTTAAATGCAGTTCATCACTGAATTCAGTGATGTCATCATCCAGCTCAGTTCAGTTTAAATAGTATCTGTACAATCAAGTCGAC
>NW_015637147.1:477266-494146 GCF_001515625.1 Sinocyclocheilus rhinocerous
CAGTTGGGGGGCCAGTTCTCCTCTGGCCAGACGAATCAGCAGGTTGATCCATGCTTTAGCAAAGTTAGATGCAGAGGGCTCATCTGGTTCCGTGGTCTTGTCCCGATGGCCGTCTAGGAGACAAGGTCTTCACTGGGGATCTGTCTCTGGGGCTCATCTAGTTGTCCTGGTCTCCGCTGAAATTCAGGGCTGTAGAGGTCGTCTCTAGGTGCTGATCCACCATCTGGGCTGGATACAGACTGGATCCGGGTGACTGCAGTGACCATCTGGGCTGGATACAGACTGGATCTGGTGGCTACGGTCACCGCGGAATAAGAAAGAAACAGACTAATATTAGCGTAGATGCCATTTTTCTTACGATGTAACAAGTACATCGGTTTTGAGAACGCAGCAGACGTGGAGGACTATAATACGATAAGAGCTAGCTCAAGTACTGAAGTGCTAAACCATTCAGGGCTTTATAAGCAATTAGCAGGATTTTAAAATCTATACGATGTTTAATAGGGAGCCAGTGAAGTGTTGACAGAACCGGGCTAATATGGACATACTTCCTGGTTCTAGTTTGTTTATTAAGAGTGCAGAACAACCACCCAGTAAAGCATTACAATAATCGGTAACACTTTCTATGAAGCCCGTATTTATAATACATTATAAGGGTATTCTTAAGGCATTATAATGAATGCATAATGCATTATAAAAAAACTTATAATATGTTATATCAACTCATGAATAATCATAACAACAGTTATAATACATCATAATACTTACGTATTTGTGGTTATACGTTTAAGAGTATGATTATTTATAACACACAATGAACACCATATAAAATCTATTTTTACATTTATAATGGACTATATATCCTGACATTGTTTATTTAAGATCTGCACAGTATCTTACTACAGCTTGTGAGTGGTTAGATGTTGAGTGTTATTTGAGTGTTTCCTGTGGAGCTAATGTTAATTAATTGATGTGAGCTGAATACTCCAACTGAAAAAAATGCAATGTTTTATATGGTTACATTTTATTTTGATGGCCCCCTTAATCAAGCATAACAGTGAAAGCTAACACCGTGTTTCCTGATGATATCTCCCAAGGGTAACATGTAAAGCGTGAAGAGTAACGGCCCTAGTACTGAGCCTTGAGGTACTCCATAGTGCACTTGTGATCGATATGACACCTCTTCATTCACTGCTATGAATTGATGGCGGTCAGATAAGTACAATTTGAACCATGTTAATGCACTTCCACTAATGCCAACAACGTTCTCTAGTCTATTCAAAAGAATGTTGTGGTCGATAGTGTCAAACGCAGCGCTAAGATCCAGTAGCACTAATAGAGAGATACAACCATGATCAGATGATAAGAGCAGGTCATTTGTAACTCTAATGAGAGCAGTCTCAGTACTATGATACGGTCTAAATCCTGACTGGAAATCCTCACAGATACCATTTTTCTCTAAGAAGGAATATAATTGTGAGAATAAATGTACAAACATACAAAAAAAGTAGGCTACTAGAAAGTCAACCCAGCATTTAGAGGTGAGTCTTGAGACTGTGCCTAAACACTTGGAGCCAATATCATAAAAATTGAACGGAAAATGTACCTCATGTAACTCTTAAACAAATTCACCAAAATTCTGTCATGTGTTCACTCATCTTCATGTCGTTCAAAACTCATACGATGCATCTAAAGCATGATCTCTCCACTGTTTTCCATATAATGGAAATAAACGAGGACCAGGACTGTCATGCTCCAAAATAGAAGAAAAACAGTATCACAAATGTATCATAAAAAGGGTCCATATAACTTGTGCACTGTATTCCATGTCTTCCTAAATCATACAATAGCTTTGTATGAGGAGCAGACTGAATTTTTTTTTTTTTTTCAGTCACATTAAATGACATTTCTAGCTTTAATATAACCGGCTAGTTAAGATATTATATTTTTCAAAATATCTTTTTATGTTCCACACAAGAAAATCAATCAGGTTTGGAATGACATGAGGCAGAGTAAACTATCCCTTTAAGTTCTATATAGTTCTATATGATAGATATTAGTATGCATTTGATGTGGTTTGTCCATGAAATGCCTTCCAGGACAAACAATGAAAAATCAACAAAAGTACTACGAAGAAGTTAACAGCAGCACTGGAAATGTAGCTTTTGCCTGAGGCTGCGTGTTTTCTGTTTTGACTTTATATTTGATCAAAAGAATAAAACAAGTCATTGACATTTATCTCTCCAAAGACTCAAGATGTTAACATCTGTCATCAACACAGTGGGTGTTTTATTCTTCTGAGGTTTGAAATTGGTAGCTGACGGCTGCATGGTTACAATTTTATTTCTAATAGTGTTGATCTTGGAATTTAAGTAGTTCATAAAGTCATTACTGCTGTGCTGTTGGGAAATGTCAACGCCTGTTGGTACTTTATTTTTCGTTAATTTAGCCACTATATTGAATAAATACCTGGGGTTTAAGATGAGCTGCCGTCTCAAACCTACATAACAAAGATCTCATTTCCTGTTTATACACCACCAACCTCAGCATCCTGTGTTTAATTAAAACTCTTCAACACCAGATGCCTTCTGTTGCCACCTGCTGTGTGCTGTTCCCAAGAGAGCTAATACTGTGTGACAAACCCTATTTTCCCAATCAATAACCAGCACCCAAACCTGTCACATCTTTACTTTTCCACTGGTCTCAAACTGCATATGACATAGAGTTTGCTATTGAGATATATTCTCCACCAGTACATGCATTACAGGAAGTGAAGGGGTTCACAGAAACCAAAAGAAAAATTATAATCTAAATAAACACACTGGCTTTATGACTTCCTCCGTTAGATCGAAGCTCGGCAGCAAGGGCACATTATAGTCATCAACCATACAGCCATCAGAACAGATACGATGCCAACAACATGGATCTCTGAGGTTGGTACCTTTAAATTTTTTTACTTTGTAATCTTGTAGAACAAAATTTGGCCATTGAAAACCCATAGCTGTTACAAACAGCCAATCTTATCAGAAGACAATGTTGTAGGTCAAATGTGGTTTCTATAGTAAGTAGACCATTCATTAACAGTATATATTCAAAAACTTTTGTAGAGTGATTATTTAAAGTACAGGATTACTGTTGATGAATATAAATTAATTCTGCACAGATTTTTGACAAAGATAAGCCAAAACAATAAATAAAGAATTGTAGTGAAAGTAACATTCCTCTTTTTATGATATATTGGTATACTGACTGATATTCAACATTTTGTTAGTTTTTTCCCCCTTTTTTTTTTTTACCTTAACACTCATATTTGAGAAGGGTTGTCTTTCACTTCTCTTTTTTATATAAAAAATAAATATAAAAAAAATATTTTTTTACTAAAATTTAAAAAGTGGCATGTCTTAAAAGGTTGGTTCACCCAAAACGACAATTCTGTCATCATTTACTTACCTCATGTAGTTTTAAGACTATTTTTTGTTCTACAGACAAAAGAAAGACATACAGGTTTGAAATTACATAAATGTAATTTTTTATTATTTTATTATTTATTTATTTTTTGTATTTGTATGAACTATTCCTTTAAAACTTCTCCCTGAATTGTTAAGAAGTCTTGTATATGTCTGGTGTATATTTGTTTTCTGTTACTATTCTATTTAGTGTAAGTAATAAAAAAAAAACATTGAGTAAAAAACATTGCATCACACTTGCAAGAAACTACAAAAAGTACTACAGAGTTATTAGAAATAAAGTTTCAGCTGTAAGATAATTAAAGTTTCAATAGACCTTACTCAGGGTAGAGGCCATATTGAATTTTACATGGATGAAAATGAGCTGTCAGTCTTTACAGTCTGTACAGTCTTTACAATGGCACACAATGTATAAAGTTCCTAGAACTTTCAAACTTTCACATTTCAAAACTACTACTTTGTCTACTTTGGAAGGATGAACAATTGGCACAATCCAGTGAACAATTTCTATTACAGCCTCACATTCATTCCTGTCAAAAATTAAATATAGTGCTACTCTGACTAAGGTCTATTACTTTTTTCAAAACTCTGAAACAGGCTTCCATAGTTTTAAAAAACTACTGTTTTAAATTGGTTTCTTTTTTTATGGTCAAATCAGGCAAACCATCATGGACCATAACACATCTTCGCCCGTCATCAAGGAGGGCCACGTCCCCCAAGTGTACCGGACTGCTAGCCTAGTGTTTTACGGCATTATCTTCGTCATAGGCACAGTGGTCAACCTGACTGCCCTCTGGGTCTTTGCCTTGACCACTAAAAGACGTAACTCCATTACTGTTTACATGATCAATGTCGCTTTAGTGGACTTGGTATTTATCTTACTGCTGCCTTTTCGAATGGTCTACTACAGTCAAGACTACTGGCCCTTTGGAGATGTGTTCTGCAGGATTAACGCCGCACTGACGGTGCTCTATCCCTGCCTGGCCTTGTGGCTCTTTGCCCTCATTAGCACAGATCGCTATGTGGCCATAGTGCAGCCGCGACACACCCGAGAACTAAAAAGTGTCCGTAAAGCCTTGCTGTCCTGTGCGGGAGTCTGGATCATGACCCTGGGCAGCATAGCTCCGCTTGTTCTCCTGGAAGAAGACCCTGACCGCAACACAAACTATACCACTTGCATCAAGATGCACGACATCATCTACTTGCGCCGAGACAATCCAGTCCACTTCGCACGTATTGTCTTCTTCTTCCTGGTGCCGGTGTGCATCATGGTGGGCTGTTATATGATCATCGTGGACAACCTTATCCATGGACGCACGTCCAAACTGAAGCCCAAAGTCAAGCAGAAGTCCATCCGGATCATCATCACACTGATCGTTCAGGTGCTGGTGTGCTTTGTGCCTTTCCACATCTGTTTTGTTTCCATGCTGCTGGCCAGCAGTGAGAGGGGTTACAACACCTGGGGGGCCTTCACCACCTTCCTGATGAACGCCAGCACAGTGCTGGACATCATACTCTTCTACATTGTGTCGAAGCAGTTTCAGGACCGTGTGATCAGCGTGATCTTGTACAGAAACTACCTGAGGAGCGTTCGTAGGAAGAGCCGTCACACCAACAGCATTCGCTCGCTCAGCAACCTGAACAGTGCCATGATCTGAGGAATAATACAGCTGACGGAAGCAATGTAAACGGAATGCAAACATGTTCATTTTTGCAATTAAATTACAGAATAAGATTTAAATTGCAGAAAAAAATGAATGATCATACTAATTAGTGAAACTGCTCGCAGTAAGTACGCAGTCAACTTACGAGACAGATCATATGTGCTCCAGTGTCTTCATTGGTAGTTGCTGCATTGCATCACTGCTCATTTGCTTAAAGTGAAACTTTTATCAGTTTTGCTGCCAAATACACATCACCACACACTGCACAATTACTTATGCTGCAAATCGCTTTATGTGTGAATACACCTTAAGACAAACGTGTGTTGTTTTAAAAATTTAGAGTTTTTTAAATTGAGAAAGATTCAAGTTCTAAATTGGGATGCTACAGTTAGAGCCATATATAATGTAGTATTAATAAAATGTTTAGTTTTCTCGTATACATGTAAAAATTAGGCCATTGTGGGGATGCACTGTAAACCCTAACTCTCAAAATAATGAATTGGTTTGAGTAGGGCAAACTTAAATTAAACAAATTACTTTAAACAAATCTACTTTTATGAGTATTTCAAACTTTCTTTTTCTTTTGAGTTCATGAAACTGGCATATTTTAAGTCATCTGAATTGTTTCATTGTTTTTAATTTAATGAACTTGTTTCTTTTTATTTAGACAAACTTAAATTTGAACTGAAACTGGGCTGGGATTTCTATTTCCCAGCATGCTTTGCCATGGCACTTGAAATGAAGAGTAAATGCTAAAATTGTGTAATGGGAGATTTAGTAGTGTTCAGTGTTTTGCTATGCTAATGCCATCATGGCAATGAGCTTGGTTTATGTTGAATGTTTTTTATTGCCTTACTCATTCAGCAATATACTAATCAAAGCATTGTGTTACCAATTAACAACTTTGGGTCAAATATGGACTAACCGAACAATTGGCTTAAATGTTTACATTACATTTGAAACCCAAAAGTTGGGTTAGTCCATTTGTTGACCCAAAGTTGCATTGAAAGAATCCAGCATTTTTTTTAGAGTATACACATATATATATGAAGAGTTTCAATACAAAAGCCTCTAAAAGCCATCTTGGTCAAAAATGAGATAATGACACTGAGTGAATGCTCTCCACACATAGTACATGTTCATCAAGTAGGCCTACTTTCACTTCAAATGCACTAAATCCCAGCCTCAACCCCTTCAGATGTAACAGTACTTACATAGAAACCTATATATAGTAGCCAGAAATAAATGCTAATTTTAAAGAAAAATGTCAGACGTACTTAGGCTTTTGCATCTGAACTCTTCATACATACATATATATATATATATACATATATATATATATACACACACACACACACACACATACATACATTCCATTTTGTAAAATTGTGTAATGGGAGATTTAGTAGTGTTCAGTGTTTTGCTATGCTAATGCCATCATGGCAATGAGCTTGGTTTATGTTGAATGTTTTTTATTGCCTTACTCATTCAGCAATATACTAATCAAAGCATTGTGTTACCAATTAACAAGTTAGTATTACTGAATTAGCTAGTTATAACTAGTTAAGTTTCCACTACAAAAAAAAAAAATGTTTAAATTGAGATTACATGATAATATTAAGTTAAATGTATGAGTTAGCTTACTCAGGTTAAGAGTAATTGCATACTTAAACTTTGACTTTCTTAAATTAAAAATTTATTTTAAAAATTACCTCTTTTTTTACAGGGTTTACAGTGTGTTGTTACATAATCACTGCAAGATGTTTGAAATACATTGCATTGCAACACTTTCTTTGCAGTCTTTGCACAATCTGTGCATAACATGTTAGTCTTTTCTAAGCATGCTTTTTATCATACCAAGTATGAACTTCAGAAACAGCGAATGTCTTTGAAGAGGTTAGTTCAAAAGGAGTGCATAGCTGTATATTTGTTCATTTTAGAAGTGTAAAATGAGATACTACCTTTCAATGTGGCATGTAATGCACATTAAATTTCCCAAAAAGTGAAAAGGTAATTAAATTACATTAGAGCACTTTATCTCTAATAATTTTGGCATTTAATGACAATGAAAAGAAAAGAAAAGTACTGAATGATAACATATATATATATATACACACACACACACACACACATACATACATTCCATTTTGTTTAATACAAGCTGATCAGCTAATCACAATTAAAAATGAACTGAAACAGTATTTTGGTACAGCACGACTGTAAACTTGAGTATATAAGAAGCCAGCAGGTGGCGCTACTGACCAGGGCACATTTATGCTACTCATACAGTGCTTTGTCCCAATATCACCATCAGGTGCTGTCATGTAATGTTAACAAATTACTTGAAAGAGGCATTATATCTACTCATAGTTTTAAAATATGTTTTCAGTGAAAAATTTCTCTTCGTTTTCTTTAACTTTCCATAAAATATGTGACTGCTGACAGATGGACTGATTTCTTCTTTGGGAAGCTGACACATACTGTTGCTATATCTAAGTGTTTCTTTTCTCATTCTGTTATAATTACTCTTCATGTTTTGCAGCTTTTGTGACCTAATAATTACTGAGAGACTGTATGTAATATTTGCAATTTTTTAATTTATGCCACACTGCAGGACAATTTACATGAAAAAAAGGGACAAATTGTAAAATTTTGACTAGTGGTGACTGGTTATAAGACCTTATACATTAATATCAATTTTAAACTTAAAAAATGATGTTGTAAAAAAAAAATCCATGAATCTGTTATGCATCAAATACCCATACACTCAATCTATACCCTGCACTTTACTTGATTAAGCTTAATTAAAATTGATATATGTACATTTCTTCAAAACGGTCTTCAATCCAAGTTTACTATTCAGAAACAAGCAGTTACTCTTCCTGAAGAGTGTAAACACTGTGGTGCTTTTAAAACATTGCTTCTCGAGCAGTCTAACAAGGCAACTTGATGGCGAGGAAGTGTTTAAATATCTAGCCCCACTCTCTATTTTTTCCCTTTCATTATTCCATTTCACTTGGTAATAAGTCACAATACTGAAGTAAATTCAGTAGCAACTTCTGTTTTTAAACGGTCTTTAATATGAGTGAATACACCAGTGGGAACTTGAGGGGAACTAACATCATACATAAAAATGACCTTGAGACCTGTTAAAAACAATTGAAAAACTGAAGTTAATTCTGAGGAAGCTCTAACATAATTTCTTTGCAGATACCACCTGGTTTGATATTTTACAACAAACACAATGGAATTAGGACATTTTTAATGTGACTTAAATGTCCAAACACTTTTTGGCGCCATATACATTCAGCAAAATGATGCTTCAGTTCCTTATGGATGGAAGAATTTGCCCAAGCCTACAGTATTATGCTATTGTAAGTTGTTCATTGCAAATGCTAACACACACACACACACACACACACACACACACACACACACACACACTTCAGCCACCCCACCTGATATACATCACAGCAAGTTAATGGAGACAGACACTCTCTGAGCAACTGCGGTCTTCTGTCCGGCCCATATGATGAATTATCTGGAAGCTTTCTCAGTAATTTCAAATCTTCATAACAAGTGCTTTTGCCACAGGAAAAATTAATGGAAACAAGATTGTCTTTCATTTGAGTTGATTTAGCCGCCTCGGCAGCCAGATGTCTCTCTCTGGGAATAAAACAGTCGGTGCTTAAACAAAGCCCAGCAAAAAACTACCTTTTTTTTGCCGCTCGTGTTACAAACAAATCAGCCGGCGCACAATGGCCATCTGTTTGTTATTTGATATGTGTGAATACATGTTGTAATGACTTTGTTTGTGAATCAGTCAGTGCACTGGAACACACGAGAGCTCTCCAAGTGGCGGAGTGTTTGGAGCTAATCATATAATTGGACACAATAGTCAATGACAAATGGAGCTGCACGGAGCCAGCCAGCTGGGAAGTGAATATGTAATCATTGTAAAATCATATCATTTTGCATATTTGAAGACAGCTTAATAGAGTTTGCTTGTCAGCACACTATCAAGTGATGATCAGAGTGGGCCCGCGGTATCTGTTCGGTGCGATATTGCTCTGCGGCATCTCCGGTGACTTCAATGTAGTTGGTATGGTGTTGTTTTTATGCCTAAGCTGTTGCAGTTTTATATTGTGATATGGGAATTATAATGGGATTCTAGTGTTCGTGAGCACTTATACCAGAGCCAAATACACAAATCATATAAAAAACATGACTAGAACTGATAGTGTCTGACTGGCTTCCTCAGACCACTCAAGGGGAATGTGATTCATGTGAACAGCTTTACAGTGAGCATGTCTTAGGACATGTGTTTGAACTCTAGATATGTACTACTAGACAACTCAGACAGAATCCACATTAAAAATATTACCACAGAGCTCTTAAAGTTTAAAAAAAGACACCATTTCATCAGGCATCTTAGATTTGTTTGCACAGAAGTTCATAGTGATAGAAGAACTACTGTGCGGCTTAAAGACTGAAGTACAATTCATGTGACTACAAATAGGCCTGCCGCAATAATCAATATATCGACTTATCGCACAATATATGTACATGACCGCAATCATTTTTGGTGACGCAATATATTGCCCATTATATTTACATAAAAATTAATGTCGCCATGTTTTTTGCATTCCACTTGCGCCTGTCTCTTTTGCAGCTTCTCTTACATAACGTGGTGTAGTCATGAGGTGCAAGTTCAAATTTTAAAAATGCTTCTACAAACAAAGTTTGCTACATCTGCAGATATGGCCTTGTTTAGGGATCTGTACCTTTGTGCATACGGACATCTGACTGATAAGTAGGGATTGTGTTTTTCAGCAATACAGTGTACCCTTAATTTACAGAGAAAAGAAGGTCCATACAAGTTATTTGTAAATTTAAAACATCTCTATAGAAGTTATTTGTACATTTTTCTTTTTTCTACTTGTTACTTTGCACTTTTTGTTAGAAAATGTTTATTTACTATTTATTCAAGTTTTTTAAGGTATCTAATATTTTGACTTAATTTCCATGATCTAAATATTCTTAAGAATTAAAAGTTTGTTGTCATTTGAAAGTGTGTTGGCCTTCTTGCATTATTATGCTGTTATATTATGATTATATATTCAGTGGCATAAAATGGTCTTAAAATGACAATAATATCGTTTATCGCATTTATTTCTGGGGCAATATATCGCACAACAAAAAGTTGTTGGAAGTAGCGACAGATCTTTCCTGCCATATTGTGATGTACAACCGAATGAAACGCATTATCAAAAAGAAAAAAAAAATGAGGGCTGGGACTTGGAGGCAGATCTGAATGTAAACTTGCAGTTGACTGTAAGAAATGGGCGGGGTTTACAGGAACATGATGATTGGACATCAAATGTCACAAATGAGAAGTCATTTCACTGGGAGATCCAATTATGGCATTTTGATTAAACAATTAGGTCCAATAAAAAAAATTATTAATTAAATTAAATAAAAAACATATGAAACATTGTTAACCATAAGTTAAGTAGCATGCATATAGAAAATACATTTTTATTTGATTATTCAGCTGGATATACAGTAATGCTTTAATTTCATAAGTATCTATTTAAATGTTAGCCTACTCAAAATTGTATTATATAAAGTGGACACAATACCGACTTATAATAATAATAAAAAGAAATGAGCATAAACCCATTGTTGGTCCGATTATACCCCTAATATTCAAAACAACCGTACTTCCTCTAACGCACAGTCGACAAAAATAAAGATTTTCCATTGCAGATTAGTCTCATAAGCACTTATGCAGGGTCATCTCCGTTTTGCGGCATGTGGTAAAGCTTTCAAGAATCTGGTCTAGAAATTCCAGGTATCCCCAAGCAGAGAAAAATCTTATCCAAAACCATGCCAAAAGTGGCATATTGGCCTAATAAACTGAGGTGGATAATGGTGTTTGAAAACGACTGGATGGTGCCCTTCATTATCTCTACAGCCACAGAAATCGTAGAAAACGCGGTTCCCAGCGGTGCCTGTATTTACCCTCACTGGCTTATGCATTAAGATCTTATCTGGTGGGGCGGGGAGAAAGACCTTGCGCTCTTTAATCTATATCATAAGGTGTGATCTCCCTGAAAGAATGCGCTCCATGCAAAGACAAGTCCATTGACCCATCAGTTAGACGAGGAGAGGTGAGGAAAAGATATGGCTTTGATTACAGCGGCAGCTGTTTTAGCGGACAAGCCCGTTGCTGATTCACACACAGAGAATAGCAGCACCATTAGAGGGCATAAATAATGTACAGTCCTTTTTCTACACTACTCAGCTAAGTGCCTTGAAACCTTGGGCTCTACTTGTCAGGTTTTTCAATAGATTAGGACAAGATTTATTTTAAGTCTGTAAAGTAGCATGTTCCTGACAGCGTTCAGCGGGGATCGAGTGTTGCACGCGCAAGCACGGCACCCTGGTTTAATTGTTGCACTGTGGAGCAGACAGGACTTGTGTCGGATCAGTTAAATATTTCATTTAGTCTCACTTAAACTTCCCCATGATCCATCGTATCACACCAGCGGAACACGCAAGGTGGAATTACAACAGGGATAAGAGACATGAAAGTTGTAATTCCAAACATGGCCCTAGCTAGAGCTTACAAAGAGAGATTTGTGTTAAGAAACAGATCAGAGACTTCACCCTGTCTTTTTCTGTCCGTCTCCCTCGCTCGTTGAATTCATCTTTCTCCCACCCACTTCTCGCTATCCCTCTTTCTTCCTCTCTCAATCCATCCCCGACTACATGTCTGTGTCATGCCTCATTATGGGAAGGTTTTTGGTATTCAAAATAATTGAAACCTGACGCGTTAAGTGCGCAGGCGGACTCCCACTGCAGGGTCCAGGGAGCCGCAGATAGAAGAATGATTGTGAGAGAGAGAAAAGGAGACCACTTCAGTGTGACAGCGCAGGGCAGCCGCGTGTAGCGATCTGACAGCGGGAAGGGGTTCTTGTGTGTGCGTGTCACGTAGCGGCCTCCGAGAGCTCAATTACAAGATTGATACTCAGAGAGGAAACTTCATTTTGCTTTACAGATGTCGACACCGCCAGAGAAAAGCGAGGTTGTTGTTTAACATAAGACGGGTTTGTGCAATGAGAATAAGCCCATGTGAAACCAAGAGGTCTTTTATTTTCCTCAAATATCAGAATGAAGTCTTTTAGGTCAATTTAGTCTCACAAAGCCAGACTTTCGACTAATAACATAAAGTCTTGACTTCACTGCATCTTAATCTGGCCAAGAAGAGACTGTCTTACTGATATTCAAAGTGACCAACCACAGCTCATTCTGTTTTTATGTGGCACCAAGGGCAGCATTACCTGAAATAAATAATACAACAATAACTGACTGGCATGGAACAAATGAAAATAATTTACACAACAAAAAAGAATGTAAAATAGGGCAAAATGTGTAAAACTTGAGAATTTCTAATACATTTCAGACAAAGAATATTTGATAAAAAGTCATTATGATGACATAGTCACATATTATAATGTTTGGACTATTAAATCACAATCAGATAAGAAACACAAATAAATTAAAACATCTGCATCACTTTTACATAACCTAAATGATTTTTATGCATGGCATCTATATAATGAATTACATTTTTAAATAATATTTCATTTATTTAGTAAAAAGCGTGAATAATTAACTTGATATTGACCATATGCTGTCATATACAAATGTAATACTTTTGAACTATAGCACTTAAAATAGAAATAACTTAGCAAAATCTTCCACAGACATTTGCTGCAGAGCTGCTTTTCACCATCTTTCATGGAAACGTCATAATGCGAGTATTATAAACAATTATGAGTTCCTCAATGGTAAATATGACAACGCTTGGTTGTTTATGTCCACATAGCTCATAATTACGATATTTCTGACTCTACTTTAAGGCCACATAAGGTCTACTGAAGTCTTGTGCTGATTATAACGTTCAGAAGAAAGCAGTGCCAGTCGCATTTGCGTTTGAGCATGGGCCAACACTTGATGAAGTTCTGAGAACATCTCTGTTTCATTTCAAAAGACCAAAGGGCCATCTCTATATTTTCATCTTAATTTGATTACGCGCCATCCTGTCTCCGTGAATGATCTGTTTTGCCTCAAGAGGATCTTTTAATCACTTTTCTCTCATAGCGTTGTTCCAAACGTGCTGCAACTGTCTTGGACCGTTCCCAACCATGCTTGATTGAGAGGTAAAAAGACATTTGGGAGAAACTCTGTGTGTGTATGTGTTTGTGTCTGCGGCTGGCTTGTGCATCGTCAAAAGAACTGACAATTAGTTTACAGTGGCGCTACAGAAATGCTCACCGCCTGCCTGGTGGCGGAGATGCTTTTGTCTCCTGTTCTCCATTAAGAGAGCCATAAAGGTAGAGAGAACAGATGGCTGCTGGCCTGCTCTGTCCTGCATCTCCCCGCAACTGCCACCAATCCTTTGCGTCCATTAATCTTCTCCTCCGTATTCCTGCGACACAACTATATTAAACAACTCAGGAAAGAGAAAAAGAAAAAGAAATAGGGGAGAGAGCCAAACAAGCCAACGCAGCTGTCAGGAAGCCGAGAGTGAACCATCAGTCCACAAAAACCTTTCTAAACGCTTCTGTAAAACAGTGCAAAGAAAATCATTCCGCCTTGAACCTGACCCTATAAAAGTGGTATCCATGGCCAGCGAAACAATAAATGCTCATTAAAAGGCAGCTGCCAGAGCTGTTGAGGACTTCACAGGCCTGGCTGGAAAACACAAGCACATCTGATTCCAATTGTAATTGAAGAAGACAACTGTTTCCACTCAGGTTGAAGTTGGGGAAATGTACAGTGCTGATGGCAGGGCTTGTTAGAGGCTGGACTACACAGTAACTAAAGCCTGTTAAACACACAAGTTTGGCCAGTGTGTTTTTATATTATTTTTATTTTTTTTAAGTTAGATTAAGTTCAGATTGATTTGTTTTTACTGCAAGGAGATTTAAGATCTCAAGTACAAATATTACAATGCTATATATTCTCTCTCATATTTTACATTTGTGCATTTGGTTTATTCAAAAGAACATGCGCCAGAAACAGATTCTACATAAGTACATGAAACAGGGGCGTCGCTAGATCCTGGGAAAATACCACTGTGCTCCAGTAAAATATTATTGATAAACCCTTATACATCAATGAAGATATACCGCATACCAACTTCAGAATATTTTTTTCTGAATATATTTCAGCGATCAAGTCACATGTTTAGAATTAGAACTAGTGATGCCAGATTTGCAAATTAATTACTCTTTTGATCAGTCAAACGGGTTTGCAAAAAGGTTTGAAATTGTTCTTGATTCAGTTTGATTTATCAGGACAGATCATTCCTAATGTCAGTCCTGTGTCTTGTGTTTTGTTCCCCACGTGTTGCATGACCCAGTTTTCCCTCATGTTTAATTATGTTTATTGATCCCTGGTGTTTCTCGTCTTCCCCTTGTCAAGTCCTGTGTATTTAAAGTGTTTCCCGTTCTAAGTTGCTTTGTCCGGTATTGAATGTCGTCTTTCCCCGCTACGTGTGATTTCCTGATTCCTTGGATATTATTAAAGTCTGTTTGTTAAGTTTACTCCACGTCTCCTTGTTCCTCGCTCCGTGCTCCTCACAGTAGTGGAGCGTGACAGAATACCAGACCATAAACAGAAAGTAAGCGGCGCCCCTTCTCCCCGTTTTGTTTCCGGTTTTTGAAAGTCTTTTGTTTTCTTGTTCCCCCCCGTAGTGATCTCCCCTTCGTCGAGTATGCCTGGGAGTTCTGCGGGCTCACTGCGGCGACGGCATTAGATGACGCCACCATCAACACTCTGTTCTGGTACGGGGCCTATTACCATCGCCCCGTGGATCTCCCAGACACCACGGGACTAAGCTGGAGGGAAGGGATCCTCCGGTGTCTGGAGAGCGTCCGGCCCCAAGCCAGAACCAGCCCGGCCTCAGGCAAGCCCGCCGGCCGTTCCTCAGTAAAGCCCACCGGCCGCGCCGTTCACATCTAACCAAAGGAGGAGGATGAGGAAAAAGCATCCTAGCCCCAGAGCTCGCTCCAGTGTCGGCTCCAGCCCCCGAATCCAGCCCAAAGAGGGCTCCAGTTCCTGAGTTTAGCCCACGGAGAGCTCCTGTTCCTGAGTTTAGCCCACGGAGGGCTCCAGCCCCCGAATCCAGCCCAAAGAGGGCTCCAGTTCCTGAGTTTAGCCCACGGAGGGCTCCTGTTCCTGAGTTTAGCCCACGGAGGGCTCCTGTTCCTGAGTTTAGCCCACGGAGGGCTCCTGTTCCTGAGTTTAGCCCACGGAGGGCTCCTGTTCCTGAGTTTAGCCCACGGAGGGCTCCTGTCCCCGAGTTTAGCCCAGAGAGAGCTCCAGTCCCCGAGTTTAGCCCAGAGAGGGCACCAGTCCCCAAGTTTAGCCCAGAGAGGGATCCAGTCCTCAAGTTTAGCCCAGAAAGGGCTCATGTCCCCGAGTCTAGCCCAGAGAGGGCTCCAGTTCCCACGTTCAGCCCTAGGAGGGCTCCAGTTCCCGCGTCTAGCCCAAGGAGGGCCCCAGTTCCCAAGTCAGGCCCACGGAGGGCCTTAGCGCTTGAGATTTTCCCCAAGCATTTTTTTGGGGGGGGTTATAGGGCACCGGACGTAGAGGCCGGGCCGAGTGCTGATGCCAAGGCCATGGAGGCCGTTCCGCCATGGCCTCCTGAACTGTCTGCTCCGCCATGGCTCACCGAGCTCCCTGTTCCGCCATGGCCTCCTGAACTGTCTGCTCCACCATGGCCTCCTGAACTGTCTGCTCCGCCATGGCCTCTTAGTCTGCCTGCTCCGCCATGGCCTCCTAGTCTGCCTGCTCCGCCATGGCGCCCTGAACTGTCTGATCCGACATGGGTCCTGGAACGGGTAGCACTCTGGAGGCCTGCCATCCCGTGTCTGTCCCACCCCCCCTCCCCGTTGGATGTTGTGTGGCGCGTGGACGCGCCTTCCGGGAGGGGGGAGTAATGTCAGTCCTGCGTCTTGTGTTTTGTTCCCCACGTGTTCCATGACCCAGTTTTCCCTCATGTTTAATTATGTTTATTGATCCCAGGTGTTTCTCGTCTTCCCCTCGTCAAGTCCTGTGTATTTAAAGTGTTTTCCGTTCTAAGTTGCTTTGTCCAGTATTGAATGCCGTCTTTCCCTGCTACGTGTGATTTCCTGATTCCTTGGATATTATTAAAGTCTGTTTGTTAAGTTTACTCCACGTCTCCTCGTACCTCGCTCCGTGCTCCTCACAGTAGCGGAGCATGACACCTAATGAATTAACGATCGCTCTGGATCATTTGCAGTGGTTTCTCACAGGACAATAGTAACGGGATATTTTATAAAACTGAAAACAAAAAAGTGCTGGTGGATATGGTGGATATTTGCCAACAATCCATTTGTAAGAAACAAAACTTTTGTCAATCAACAACAAAGCAGATTTTTATTGCATGTGCAACTTGTGAACAACTCTTTACTGCAGATAAAGACAATTTCTATCAATTTTTTTTTTTGCTGGTGGGCTCCAGTAAAAGGCTAAAAATGCCCCTAACATGAATGCTACACTTAAAGGGGTCATATGACGCGATTTCAAGTTTTCCTTTCTCTTTGGCATGTTACAAGCTGTTCTTGAATAGATAAGATCCCTAAAGTTGCAAAGACTAAAGTCTCAAACCCAAAGAGATATTCTTTATAAAAGTTAAGACTTGTCCACGCCC
>NW_015637147.1:494357-500571 GCF_001515625.1 Sinocyclocheilus rhinocerous
CGCCGCCGCCATGTCGTGAAGGCGCTGTGTGTTTTGTTATGAAAGCGAAACTACTTTTTTTGGCCTTTCAAAAGAGGACACGACTAGAAATCAGTGGTTAAGTTGTATTTACAACACTGTTCCAGAACAGTTCAAAAGCAAATATTCAGATGTGTGCAACGCATTTTACGGAGGACGAGGACTGTTTCCTGGGAGAGTAGCCTTCAATGCCGGTGTTCCGGTGAATTCAGTTCCCCTGTTTCCCCTTCGGTGCACATACTGACCCTATACAGTCTATGATGCAGACAAGTAATGCTGACTCACAGCCTATAAGTACGTTTTCATATTTAAAGGATTTGCCACTGACGATTCAAATGCGAGTTTTGAGCGGTGTAGAGTAGCGCTTGTTGTTTGTCGTTTTGGTCAAATGTGAACAATTTAACATAAGGATACAACTTTAAATAAAATGTATAAAATAAAATAAAAAAATCCTTTCTCTTTAACTGTGAACTACAAAATTATAAACGCAACACTTTTGTTTTTGCCCCCATTTTTCATGAGCTGAACTCAAAGATCTAAGACTTTTTCTATGTACACAAAGGGCCTATTTCTCTCAAATATTGTTCACAAATCTGTCTAAATCTGTGTTAGTGAGCACTTCTGTGGATGGATTATCTCGGCAAAGAAGAAGTGCTCACTAACACAGATTTAGACAGATTTGTGAACAATATTTGAGAGAAATAGGCCTTTTGTGTACATAGAAAAAGTCTTAGATCTTTGAGTTCAGCTCATGACAAATGGGGGCAAAAACAAAAGTGTTGCGTTTATAATTTTGTTCAGTGTAGTTAAACCGGAGATGAAATCTATAGTAGGGCCTGGAATGACAAAATGTGAATGTGAAATATTTAACATAGGAATATGATTAGAATAACGTGTATAAAATCATTATACAAGAGTTGATTGATTGATTGATTTATTTTACAAAAATTAAAAAGTTAATTATGACTGTCATTAGGTGTCAACTTGTATTTAGAGATCACGGTGAAATTTTTTTATTTACATTTTTTCCTAGTGCAAGGACAAAAAGATGCTTTTACCTGTTAGAAATATTATCAGGTCCACATTATAAACTTTATCAGCCTGGCTCATGAATATTAATAGATTGACATAATGTTTATTCAGTAGTTCTAAATGATTTGTCAAAAAGCAGGGGCTAGCTGTTTTGCTTGAGACAAGTGTTCATTTTAAGTAGCAGGCACTGCAAAACAAAACTGTTACAATTTTGGGGAGTAAACTAAAAGTGGAGAAAACATCTTGCTATAGAGAATTAAAGCCACATATGTCACAAATGCGCTTTTAACATGAGCCAACAGAGGTAAGCTACATATTTTATTACCAGACAGTGAACAGACAGTGGGGGACTGGCCTGCCCCACCGCCCTCAAGGTTTTAACACCTCTGATAAATATATTACACTCCTGATCACTACTTATCAAATACGTCAGACTATTTACATGTGCACAATGTTACAGCTGCCTTTGCCTTACAAGAAAAATAAACCCAATCATACTCTGCCAGAAAAAAAAACCCTCAGGCACCAGTCCAGTGCTCTGCAGCGTGAGGGAGGTGGCCACACTTGATGGGCTTTCTCTCCATCAGCATGCTGAGCTAAAAATCTGTTGTCTGCAGCAGTGGCGTGCAAAAAACACATTAATGCGTTCGAGGCCACTGTGACTTTATGAGGAACAAATATTTCAGAATGCAGCTCTATTTGGCCCCCTCTGCTGCATGTCCAGAGCAGTCAGTGGCTAAATTGAAAAATCAATTCCAATTTAAATGATTGGAATAAAGAACTCCTGGAGTCAGAGATAAAAAGGCTGTCTTCTCCTAGATCCCCTTTAATTGGAAAGTCATTTCTTCAGGGTATTCTAATGGTTCTGAGGGAAGATTGCAAAAGCAAAGTTGATGAGCTGGAGGAGGGTTAATAGCTTCTGTATGTGTTTCTGTGTGTCTGCATGGCTGTATGTTCGGAGGGTTTGCGTGTTGTCCTCATGCACCCAAGCCTTCCTTTTGACAAACAGACAAAATGAAGAAAAATCCCTGGATCAAGGCACTTGATGGTGGCTTTGCTCTTGTCATACAGGTGTTGATCACAGAGACCGCCAACGTGCAAATCTCATTGGAATAAAATTTTCATTTGTTTACAGTATCAGATCAGAATTCCTATTGAAATCCTTTTAATATGAATAACATGGTATGTGTTATCTAATCTGCTTGTGTATAGATAAAGGCTCTTCAATTACATTTATAACTGTATGGCAATTTTCTCAACATAATTTTGTGCCCCGTCCGCCCTATAGTATATCTTTCAAATATTGAATAATTAAATTTACATTCATTTACATTTATGAACTCATTTAATATTAAATGTAATTAATAAATGAGCCTACACTATTAGCAATTACGTTGCAAGTTTGGAAATGGTAAAAACTGTAATGAAAAATAAATTCTCAAACTTTTCTGTAAGTAGGCCTACATTGTTCTGTTATTTTCTGTATATGCAGCGTTACAAAGCAAAAAACATAAAATGATTCTTACAATGGCTCTCGCAATATCCCAAAATAAATGAATAAATAAAGAGTGATACTGCTTTGGCTGGACTGGAGCAATATGAAAGGAGTGGTTTGCCCCAAAAAATTGCTGTCATGTACTCACGCTTGTTGTCGATCCAAACTTGTATTTTGTTTGACGTTTTCATGAGGGATGAGAGGATGGCGATGGTAAACTGTCAAGATCTATGTAGCTATAAATGTAGTCGATATGATTCTTGTTCGTTAATGAGTCTCTAGTGAACTCATTTGATTGCTTTGTTTGAAAAGTAGGCCGATGTTTAAGTTGTTTTCATTTAAAATCGATTCCGCCCCGCTTGAATCTGGCGCACGTTTGTTTACCTGCAGCGCAGTTAGCGCGCTACAAGCACCATATAAGGAAAAGAGGGCAGAGAACCAGAAAGCACACACAGATCTCATTGGTCAAGTCAAGTCAAGTCACCTTTATTTATATAGTGCTTTTAACAATACAGATTGTGTCAAAGCAACTGAACAGCATTAATTAGGAAGTCTAAATCCTGACTGGAAATCCTCACAGATACCATTGGTGCTCGCATCTGTCGTTAACGCGGTATATTTGAACTCAGATCCTTCTCGAGACACTCACACTGATAATCTGTATTAGGTTTCTTGAGTTTACTACTATGTATGGTTCTTTAGTGATTAAAAATGACTTTAGAAGTTATACAGATCACTTTTGGTTTCAGAAAATAGTTTTATAAAAAAACAGAATAAAAGTTTAACCTTTTTGTTCAACTGACACTTTGCTAAACCACGCCTTAACAACGTTACTGACCAATCCTACCTTAGCAACTGGTGGTCGTTTTCCCAATTAAGCTTATGCTCTTTTATAATAAAAATATATAAAAAAATATTTTTATAATCTAAAAAGCTTGTTCATTAAAATCTTGTAGTTTTTTTTTTATACACAATGTTCTGTAACGCTTGCCAAAGTAACCAAGGGTGTGGATCTTAAAAAATACAACTGGAAGTTGCATTTTTAAGAATATGCTAATATGCATAACCATTAACAAAATAACTGTTTATTGGTTGTATCAGTGTCCAAACTGTTACAGGTTGCTTTCTCAGCAGTGTTGGGTTGGAAATGTAATAGGTCATAGATTACAAGTTGTCCTATTAAAAATGTAATAATAGTGTAACTATTTCAATTACTTTATTAATGTAAATTATTACATTTGATTCATTTTGATTACTTTTCTAAATTTCTAATGTTTTCAACTTTGTCATTTTCAAACATTTAAACTAGGCAGGGTTAATCTTAAGCCCAAAGTATACTTCACTTTTTACGCGTAAGTGAGGGACAGCTTACAGTGCGCGTGACTGAATTCAGAAATGTGTGACGTCATCAGAAAAGTACGCGGTTACTGTACGACCACCACCAGATTTTTGTAACTGCGCATTTAATTATTTTTGCAGTAATCAGATGTTCCACAAGGTAGCAACACTGTCCCGCAAAGCTACTAGAAGGCAAGACTGCAACCTTTAGCCAAAAAAGCGTAACGGCTAATGCTAACGCTTCCACTTTGACAGTACGCAGGAAAGGAGACCAGAGGCCTTTTTTTAATGGATGTCAATGGAGGAGAGGCTTCACTACAATGAATAAACAGTTTTTTAGAGGAAACAGCTTATAATTTAATGAATCGACAGCCTATCAGCTAATCTCCAACATGTTTTACACTAAGCAATACTTTGAACTATTGAACTATTTTTAGAGTTTACACCGAAAAAATGACGTTTTATAAGAGAAGTCACTGACTTTTTGTGACAGGTGGAATACAGCTTACGGCATTTCTCATTCATTCCTATGGTATCCATAAACGACTACTGAGTGTCGCACAACTCTGACTGAAATTAAATGACGTCAAGGCTGTAATGTGATTGGTTATTAAGGCACACGTGATTCAAGTTGACCATTACGTTTTCTCCAATAGTAAGTAATACAGACCCTCTCATCTTCCTATATTAAGACAATCTCTGCTGTCCCGGGCCGCTGTTTCACAGTAGAAAACGGAACTAAAGAGACGGAACAACAACAACAAAATAGCGGAGACTGCAACAATAACAGACGTCCGCATTAACCAGCGCTTGTGAGTGAGAGGGTATGAGATAGCTCAGCTTTGGTTTAAAAATGTTGATTTTGATGGCTGCAGCACACTAAAAAGTTGGGACAGAGGCAAAATAAAAAGTGATAAGGTTATAGAATATCCAAATTAAACTGTTTAAGTAAGCAGATAGTTGCGCTGGGATTAAGGCGAGATGAGGCAGATCCAATTTATTATTTATATGTTTATTGACAAAACAAGAAAACAAACACGGGTATATGACAAAGGAACACTGAGCAAGAGCAGGAACGAAACCAGATAATCAAAACCAGGCATCAACGGAGGAACAACGACTGACAAAGATTAACTGAAACCCTGGCCTATTTATTCACAGAGATACTAACAGGATAACAAGGTAACAAGGCACACCTGGGAAAGGAATCAAGATGAAACAATAGGACTACAAGTTGACTACAAATGGCACTCTAGACAGGAATTATCACAAAAGTCCAAGCACAAGACAGGGGACCACGGGCAAGATCATGACACAAGTGAATTGGGCTGCGTTCCAGTCCATTTTTTTATGACCTTCACTCGCAAACTTCCCTCCGTCTCGTTCACTCGGATGTACGTCATTGATTACATTGCATGAGTGTTATAAATGTAAAAAAAAAATCATTTATATATTATAGAGTTGTTTGGGGTGGGGATAAATTAAACGCGATCTGCGATGACATCATAGTCGTGTTGCATTGTGGTCTACAGAGCGGCCTGAAGTGTGCATATGAAGCAGACTCGCTCCCTCGGTCAAAATCGAGGGGTCGAGGGTATGTCCATGTAAACTTCCCTCGTCCACTTGACGAAGTGGAACGCACTTCAAAATGGCGATGGGGATTCCCCCGAGGGTAAGTGCTTAGGGAAGTTCCCAAGTGCGTGTCTAAAAGTGAACTGGAACGCAGCCTTGGTAGGTGAGGGTATCATGTTTTGGTATAAAAGGAGCATCTCAGTCTTTGCAAGCAAAGCTGGATCATGGCTCATCACTTCATGCCAAATTTCATGAGAGAAGTGTCAAACAAATCAAAAATCACATTTCTCAGTGCAAAATCGCAAATAATTTAGATCTCTCACCAACTACCATATATAATGTGAAAAGATTCAGGGAATCCAGAGAAATCACAGCACATGTACGCAGGCCCGGCGCCAAGACCCACGCTCCCTTTAAATTTATTAAAAACTGTCACTCATTCATCACAATCTCACAAAGTCCCGTTTTAACCAATGAATGTGACCACACAATGAAACTTTTTTTTAATGAAGTTACGAGCATGATAGAACTCAGCACCGGACAAAAAGAGGTGAGTGCGTGGATTCCAACCTAAACACATCTGACCGCCCAATGCGTTGTAGAAATAAATGTCTGTGATTGGCTACTTTGCTCCCCTCTGCGAAAATGCATTGTAAAATCATTTGACGCTTTCCAAAACAGAAGGGCAGATACACCGGATTGTTTGCCAAATCTAATTCGTTATGCTATTATTACGAAGAAAACAGATCCTAGACCAGG
>NW_015637147.1:502087-516093 GCF_001515625.1 Sinocyclocheilus rhinocerous
TGGTATAAAAGGAGCATCTCAGTCTTTGCAAGCAAAGCTGGATCATGGCTCATCACTTCATGCCAAATTTCATGAGAGAAGTGTCAAACAAATCAAAAATCACATTTCTCAGTGCAAAATCGCAAATAATTTAGATCTCTCACCAACTACCATATATAATGTGAAAAGATTCAGGGAATCCAGAGAAATCTCAGTCTATCTAGGGTAAGGCAGGAAACCTCAGTTGAATGTACATGAGACATGACCTTTGAGCCCTCAGATGGCATTGCCTAAGAAACTGTCATGCTGCGATGTTAAATATAGCCACATGGCCTCAGGAGTACTTCAGAAAACCGCTGTCAGTCTGCCGCTGCATCAATAAATGCAACTTGAATCTCTGTTACTCTAGGAGAAAGCTATACATCAATTCTATGCAGAGAGAATGTGCTAGACTGGCCTGCCTGCAGTCCAGATCTGTCTCCTGATGAAAATGTATGACCAGTCATGAAAAGGAGAATCAGACAATGACGATCACAGACTGTTGAGCATCTGAAGTCTTGTATCAAGCGAGATTGAAGCTAATTTTGCTTGCAAAACTTTAACAATTAGAATCCTCAATTCCCAAACTATTAAACACTGTAATTAAAAGGAAAGTTGATGTGACACAGTGGTAAACAAAACTCTGTCCCAACTTTTTTGGAGTGTGTTACAGCCATCAATATCAAAATTTGTTCATATTTACAAAATAAAAGTAAGTTGGCCAGTGAAAACATTGGAAATGTTTTCTTTGTACTTTAGTCAATTAAATAAAGGTTAAAGAGAATGAACAAAAAAAACATATACTTGATTTTATGGCATTTCACAAAACATCCCAACTTTTCTGGAATTGGGGTTGTAATTACTGTCAGACTTTCAAAATCCTTAAGATTATAATAATTTAATTTTAAAGCACAACCACCACAAAATCAGACTTACTTAGAGACCAGGTTAAATACAGGTTTAAAATCATAACAAGAAATAGTTTAATAGCTATGATACTGTTTTTGAAATCAAATCTTTGCATAGCTATGACAGGAAACACTGGAATCTAAAAATGCCTCGGAAAAAAACTGTTAATCTTAAAAAATAAATCATACAAAAAATTTTATCGAATAAGCATGTGTCGTATTCTCTGTACTAAACTCCTGAGACATTGGTGTCGCATATTTTAGAGCAGTCACTGCAATTTATGAAAGAAATCAATTAAATCTGTATGTGGGTATGTGTGTGAAAAAAATTCAGATGTAACCCCCTTTTTGTAATCGTTAAAAGTTTCATAAGTAACTGTAATTTAATTAGACATTTTTTTCTCAGTAACTGCAACTGATTACAATTATTTATTTTGTAATTAAATTACGTAATTCTGTTACATGTAACGTCTCGGTTACGTATGTAACCCTCGTTCCCTGAAGGAGGGAACGGAGACGTCACGTCGGATGACCGACGAATTGGGATCTCGCTTAGAGGGACCAATCTACTTCGAGTGTAATCTAAACGAGCCAATGCACATTGGCATGCGATTATTGCATCCAGCTGCTGCTGATCACAGCGTGAGTATAAGTAGGCAGCAGATGCAACGCATATTCAGGTTTTCGCTGAGGAGCCAAGCCGGTGTTTAGTTTACACTCGAAGTAGATTGGTCCCTCTAAGCGAGATCCCAATTCGTCGGTCATCCGACGTGACGTTGAGAGTGACCGACTGAAAGGGAACTAGTTACTCCCCAACACTACTAGTTCTCAGTGTCATCAGTTGGTAGAGCACAAAGTGTTAACATGGGCAGTTGTTATTGAAGAAGAAATAATGGTCATTGAAGCAGGGCTCTATAAAGTAGATTACAGAGGTAGACAGGATATTTACAGATACTGCAGAGGTCAAGAGATTGTCTGTGTCTGTGCTGGAGAGATGTGTGTTGGTTGGCTGTGCAGGGGGAGGGGGTTCACAGAGGAAAAACACACAAGAACTCTGCTTGGTTTCATTTCCTGGGAAGAAAGGAAAAGTTAAAAGGTGGCCCCCGAACAAATGAAACTCAATTTCACGGCACATTATCCTTCCCTGTTCTCTTCTCCTGGCTTTCATTTTCATTAAGACCACAGACAAGCATAAATTAATAATTACTGCCGAATGTCTAAATGCAGGCCGCTCTCCTGTAGCCTTTCATTTTCCACTGTGGCCTTGCATGTTCGTGCTTGCAAAATGTTAATTTAGATAATGTGGCCTGCCCCTTGTCAGATAATTCTGTTTGGTGGTTCCACTAATACATAATGGTCTTTCTGATTAGATGACATTAAGTCTATCTTGTGTTCAATCAAGCCTGTGCGATTTCCTTCCTCGCCGACTCAAAGATGAGCAGATGAAGAACAGAGTCACATGGCCGGCGAGTCTTTGATACCTTTTTACTTTATGAACTGTGCTGAATGTCAAATGAGGGTGAGTAATAATGTCTGACCAACAAAATGAATATTACATTTTAGTATGCCTCTGAAATAGGCATTATGCTGTATTACAGACATGCATGGAAAAAGACTGTCAACAATAAAATAAAATAAAAAAATCAACAAACTAAGAACTTATAACTGGTATTTAGATAAAAATGTGCAGTGTGTTCAAACTACACTCTAAAAAATGCTTGGTTGTTTAAACCCAACTTTGGGTCAAATATGGACTAATCCAACCGTTTGGGTTAAATTTTGACAATAAATGTTTAACCCAAAAGTTGGGCTAGTCCATATTTGACCCAAAGTTGGGTTGAAACAACCCAACATTTTTTAGAGAGAATTAGTGCCATCTTCTTTTTTGTTACCCAGATGAAATAAATACGAGTTAGCCTAGTTAATGTATTATACTAGTTGGTGTATTAATTTGGCCATTAATGCAACTTGTACATCAGGGTTCCTCTGTGCTTGAAAACTCGAGGCCCTGGAGGTCATTAATATTATAATTCTAGTTTCAGTCCTCAAAGTTGATTGGCTGAGTGGTGTTCCAAGAACAATGACAGACAAACTGCACTAAGATTTTTCCTTGTTTCACTGTATCACTCCTTTTCAGTGACTCTTTCTGCTTGTTATATTATTAAACCAGTTTAATAATAACCAGCAACAAGTGATTCTTCGAATCAGACCTTAATTAAAGCATTTAATAATCAATTAAAAAGAAATGTATAGGCCTACCTGTATGATATTATGCTGTACCCACATTATACAAGCAGTTTGGAAAATGGATGGATGGATGATTCAGCTGCAGGCACGACCCTCACAATGCATTGTGGGTATTCTCTAGAGTCTAGCCATTGAGTGCTTAGACATAAGTGTACATCGGTTGTACACTCCTTATTGCGGTGCATTGTGGGATATATTGAGTGCATTTGATAACGTCCACTATGTTTTGGACAGAACCGGCTGTCCTGTTGGTGCAGCAAGACAACAGACAAATTATCTCTATCAAATTATCTACTCAATATTGTATCTAAAATGCAGAGGCGGACAAAGTACTCAACTCCATTACTTGAGTGAAAGTACAGATACTGCTTGTCAAATATTACTCCATTACAAGTAAAAGTTGTAAAGACAGATTTTTACTTAAGTAAAAGTACCGAAGTACTTGCTTTTAAAAGTACTTAAGTACCAAAAGTAAATTTCCTTTTTTATGTCAATGCACATATTTTTTATTGTTGTACGTAATACTTGCAATACCTCTGAAGCAACTTACAATACATTACACCTACTGAATACACTGACTAGCTTGTAATATATTTGGAATAAAGAACTTTTAGAATGTTAAAAACCTATGGGGAAAAAAAATTAACACCCCTACCCACCCGCAGTATGGTAGTGATCTCACACAGCTCTGGACACATCTATGTGTAGCCATTCATCCACATTTGAACAGAGTGGACAGTGAAACTGCTGTAAATACAGACTGATAAGGAAGAAAAAAAAATCAAACCTGCTTAAAAGAAAAAATAATACTCAATTAAAGTACCAATACTCAAAAAGTGTACTTAAGTACAATACTCAAGTAAATGTACTTAGTTACTGTCCGCCTCTGCTAAAATGTAAGTTACTCAAATGAAAGCTATATCAGCTGACAGGTCAAGTTACCCTTCGAAAAAGAAATTGCACTGTGTCATTTACAGATTGACCGACGTTATCATCTTGGGTATGGTGATATTAGCGATCAAAAGATTGTGTGTAATAATCACCTGGAGGATGTCTTAAATATGCAGACTTGACACAAGAAAAACACACACTCCAAAGTGATGACATTGACATACTCCATGTTTGGAATGAGCAACGCTCGTTATAAATGTGCTCGACACGGGACGTGATTACAGCACCGTGGATATTTTGGTCTTTGTGCCTCAAAGTCATGTTCTAACTGAAATGAATTTATTACAATATGTGCAGTGATATGAAACATCTAGCTGGAGGGGTGAATCTCGCTTAAATAGCTGGGGCAGAACAAGACATCAAACAGCTCATAACTACTGTATATTTCTGTCTGAGGGAGAGGAAATACATCATATTCTCAGCCAAAGACAGTCTTGATCGACCACTGGGGCTACAATACTGATCTATGTCTACTAAAATACACTAAAGAAAGCAGGCAGACAAGAAAAAAAATCAACAATTTGATAGACAGCACATTTGTGGCTTCTTAGCTGCCTCAAACTCTAACAGTTCAAATTTCACCAGTGAGTGACGGAAACCTTTTATGCTCGCGAAAGGGCCAAACTTGAATTACAGTCACCATTGATTGCCACTTTATATGTAGTTTTTCCAAGGTTGATAGAAACTTTAACCTCATTTTCAATAAAGAAGAAAAACATGAAACGTTCCAGACCTTGAATTTTTACAATGCTGTGTTGAATAATGCAGCGATCAGTCAATTATTAATCTCGAAACCTCTCTGTTACAGCCACACTTTCAAAAGCATGCAAAATGGACCTGTGCACGGCCGTGCTGTCAACACATTTCCATCAGAATTGCTTACGACAGGGAATTGTCATTCAGTGTCAATTCTGCCTAAGCTTTTATAAATTTGAAATAACACTAATATCAATTAGCTGCATTGCTTCGAAGACAGTTTCCTGAGCCAAACAGTTAGGTGCCCTCATGGGTCATTTCTGTTATGCATTACCTTTTGAGCTCTGCAAGTTGTAGACTTATTGTTTGTGCCATAAAGAAGTCTTTCCATAAAAATGTGTATTAAACATTTTTTCTGGCACTTCTTAATTATGACTTGAATAGTTTAAAAAATGACAAAAAATAAACAGGATAATTAACAATGGAAATAAGGAGCCATTGCTCTGTAGGGGATTGAGAGCGAGTTTATGTGAGGGTGTTAGCTTGAAGGTCAAATCAAATCACCTTTATTTCTTTAGCGCTTTATACAGTACAGATGGTTTCAAAGCAGCTTCACAGTAATAAACAGGAAAATAGCGGAACCAATCATGGAAACTCAATTATGGAGACAATTTAGATTTTGCTCCAAAGAAACTCTTGAAAAACAATAGTTTCCTTATTTAGCTCAAGTCAGTTCAATGTTAGTTCACTTTAGCTCAAAAACAGTGTAAAGTGCATCAGTTTTAAAACAAGCAATAAGCAGAAGGCAATCTTGATTTTGTTTTTACTTATATATTGATAATATGTGAGTTTATGATCATAACTGATTTTAAATTGAGACAAAAATAAAATTAGGACATAATTTATCAAATCCATCAATTCTTCCTGAAGGATGATGTCATTAAGGAGCATGTGTTTTTTTAAACCAGAAAGAGGGCAAATCATTTATAAAATGAATGCCATTTAAAACAATATTACCAAGAACACATTTTCATTATATAAAGTAAAAATTAATAAACACTTTTATTTATTTTTTAATTAATAGGATTTTATCTATGAAGCAGCCAGGAGCTTTCATTGAAAATAAATACATACATACATACATGCATAAAAGTAAAACCCACACCCATGCACGAACTGTGATTTTATTAATCCAGTACTATATATAATGAAAGCATAAAAATGAACTGCATAACAGGAATGACCCTGATTTGGTTGTCTCAATCCTAACATATTATCAATAAGTAATTAACTTGAATGAAGAGAAGTTTCTTCTTGTTTCCTTCTTTCTTCAAACACATTTTGAATATGTGGCTTTTCCCTGGAATATTGTGCTCATTCAGCTGGAATGAATGAAACGCATTATTTCTCAGTCATGTGTTGTGTAGAGCCGTGAGCTCACTGTACTAAGCATCAGTGGTTTTATTCTGCTAGATATTGTCATTGCTCAGTAACACATGTTTTACAACTCAACCATGAACAATTTTGATTGCCCTTCAGATTAAAATATAAGCACGCCGCTTATGTAATATGATACGTGACATTTGTTTTGCGGCTGAAAATTTTCAGTCTCTTTATTAGAATACACTCGCAGGATTCGTTTTGGATGAACCATGGTAAAATTACATAGATTCACATGTGATGGTAAAGTCAACACCCATAAACTCTCTCAAGTTGTTTATAATGACAGTGATTCATTCGCAAAAGAGCTTAGTCTAATAATCTTTGAATCACAAATATTTTATTACCATATATGACACCATAGAATAGAAAACAGACACACACTCGTGCAACTCCACACAGATACACTTCTGCGCATGTGTGCATAAACACACTCACACACACACTCTCTTACATACTGTGTCATTACAGGAGACAGGATCAGAAAAGAGGGAAAAGCACTTTAAAACAAGACATTCTTTCAATATTTAGACATTTCCTTTACTGCCATAGAAAGACATAAGGAACAATATGTCCATAAATCTTGCTACAGTGTTTACATCACATAAAAAAGAAAGTTAAAAGCAAGCCCTCGTTGATGAGGTAAAAGATACTTTAACATGTAGTTTAACACAATAAACATTTGAATTGTTACAGACTGAGGACAAATGTGTGACAAAATAATGTCTATGATTATAGTATAAATAGCTGCCCCGTAACATTAGATACGTCCATCTAATAAAGGATCCTTTCAACACATATTTTTCTTGATTATCCAATAAGTGCCTCATCACCATCATCATCATCTACTTGGTACAATAAAAGCCTGTAATCTATTATTTAATATATTCGATATTACCATTAATTAGCACAGTGTAATTTAACTCATCCGGCTGAATTGTTTCACTCTTTATTTAAATGTGACAGTTTGGTATTGCCATGATTACTTTATAAAGAAAAAAAAAATCTGTTATGTATGTGAAGGACTGGAGTAGATGCTTGCAATCTTTGCTGGCGATTATTAAAAGTTCTGTCAAATAACTGAAGAATCTTAAAAATTTTGTTTAAATAATCAAAAGAAGAAGAAGAAGAATTAGAAAAAGAAGAATCAATGTATTTGTTGCCAACGTGTTGCCAACAATCCATATTTTTTTTATATAATTACAATTCTGCAATTTGATGAAAAAAAATTCAATATGCATTTTTTATCAAATATCAACTTTTATCAAGTTATCTTCACTTTTTATCTCAGATTAAGAAATGGTCTAACACTATTTTGTCTGCAACTTTCCAGTGGGAACCTGTTGCATGTATTGACCAGAATAATAAATAATTATAATATGATACATTAAATACTTATTATTTAAAGGGGCCTATCACTAAAAGTAATACATCAAATTGAGTGTAATGATGATCGGTAACATTTGGCAATCTGTACAACTTTTCCATAAACTTGAGATTCAAGCCATACAAGAATTAGATTCATGTCACTGCAAATTGAAAATATAGCTGTTAAAAAGATAATAGTGTTCATCTACTTTTACTGGGTGTGAGTGAATAAACCCTAAGTACATTTGTTCAGCACAGTTAAGTATTTATTGAATAACATGAATTAAGGACAACACATTTACATGCCTGCATGCTTCCTCACCATAGTGGCAGCGAATTGAAAGAATGATGGCTCAGAAACAAAACAAATCTATAAATTCAATATAAACGTTGGTATTGTTCTCCTAATAGATCTACTGCATACACAATACCAACTTTTAACATTATATACAAATACCAAAGTGAGTGAATTAACCTATCTTCTGTTCTTGTATATACAATAATGATAGAAATGAAACTTGATTGTTTTTTCTTCTAGTTTAGAAAACATTAAAAGCAACTATTAGTTTTTTCTGTTGATCAACATATATTCAAATTCACATTTTCAGAGGTTCTTCTCCAAGTTTGGATCTTTAACATCTTGGCAAATAGTAATGACATTAAGGATTTATGTTTATTTTTTTCTCTTTTTTAATACAAAACAAAACCTCTGAATCAGATTTAATTTTCAAAGCTTTCTCGCTGGTTTAAATACAGTATAAAAAATCTTCAGTGCTGTGAATTTGTTGTAAATATTATCACCAGGTGTACCAAACGATACATTTTACTGTGCTCAAATTGTCGCCTTCGCCAGCTTATCATATCCAATCCCACATCTGGCATAATATAACGTTTATATCAGTGAGAAAAAGAGTCCTAATACTACATTCGGACACAATCCATCTTCCACATCGGGCCAAGCATAAAATCTTGATGCACCTCTATGAGCGATTGACCTGTTTCTGTAACTAAATTACCCTGCAAAGGGACTCTGGAGAATCTTCATAAGATACACGCCGCCAGTCTTCAACGCCATGCTCTTAGTACATCACTGTGGTTTTCAGAAAAAGTCTTCCATCTGCTAACGATAAAAAAAGGGAGAGAAAAATAATAAGTATACTGAACAGAATGGAGCCATAAATCAGAATCAGAATCAGAATGAGCTTTATTGCCAGGTATGTTTACACATACGAGGAATTTGTTTTCGTGACAGAAGCTTCCACAGTGTAACAGAATGACAGTGACAGAACAAAAAAACACAGATAATAAAAAATACAAATAAAAAATAATTAAAAAAAATAGAACAAGTAAAATAAGGAATAAAAAATATACAAATCGACAATTGTATGTACAGGTATAGAACAATAGACAGTTGTATGTACAGGTATATTATGTGCAAATTGAAATGTAGACTGAGTATGTGTGTTAGATAAATAAGTGTATGAGTGAATAAATAGTGTTGTAAGGACAAGTATGGACAAGTAACAGTGATGCAATGCAAATGCACAAACTACACCATTGTAAACCCTGGATCAATGTATGTCACATTTTAAGAACATAACATTGCACTCATGATGCGAAGCACATCACAAATGACACTTTCTGTGCATAAATGGCATTAAGTGCAAAAAAAGTAGCCGTTACTGTGCAATGCCTTCTCCGACATGTACGATCTAATGAGCTTTGTCCGTTTCCAGAGAACCTTCATTGGCAAGTGCATGCCTGAATGAGCGGCAGCTCTCTTTGCTTCTTCTGGTAAAAGCATCTTTTAGGCATGGCTCAGGAGCTTGTTTGACGTTTATTACCAGAACATTTCCTCTGTGTCCGGGAATGCTGCATCACTGCATTTAAGAGGTGTTTCCTCTCTTTGGCAGGGCAACTAAACAAATTCAATTCTGATGAGCAAAAGTGGTGACTAATCGAGGATGCTCTGTGTTAAAATTGGCTTAAACAAGATTTATATTTTGAGTCTGACTTTTTTTGTATTGCTCATCAATACCACAGATATGAAATCATTTTGATTGTGTGATCCATTGATTTTGAGTAAAAAGTATTTTTTCTTCTACTGTTAGTTATACATTGCTAAATATGTGCATTGTGATTTTATTTCACTCTGAAATATATACATATTGATTCATGTGAAACTAGTAATCTAATGGACATTGATTAATTGCAGCCTGTGCATAGAGCTGCAATATGCCTTCTTGTTTTCTCTAATGTTATTTGTCACTCACTGGCCTCTTATAATAAAAGGGGTTAATAGTGTGATCTTAAAAATATGAAATATGACCAAATATATGGCTTTAGGCTCATAGGGCATTTAAAAAAAATCATCCACAGCATCAACCCCATTATATAAATGGTATGTACAAATTTATTCAGATCACGATAAATGCATGTGATATTGAGTGCCTTAATTTATCAGAATGCAGGCTATTTAGTGCTGGAGATGTTTAGTATGGTTGATACAGTATTTTGATATCAAACAACAATTAAGCAAATCAAACTCTAGATTTCTTATACTAAACAATGTAGAAAATATACAATTAAACTATTAAAATACAACAGTTAAATATAAACAACCTGAGAACAACGATAACAAAAACAAGCAAAGAGCTAATCTTAAATGTACAAATTAGCATATTAATTCTGGGTCAAATGGAGTGTAGCTAAACTAGCTTGTGCAAACAGTGCCAGGAATGTTTCTTGAGTGGGAAAAATCGAATGACTGCCATGTTGTTTTATGAAAGAACCCCCCTCATTAAAATATGTTAAAACTTTGGCATTTTTATATTCAAATCAAGATGAAAAGTTCATTAAAGAGCATAAATATTTCATTAGATGCTAAATAAAACAAAGGAATTTTTGGCTTCTCTCAGCATAAAATTCCTTTGAAAGATTAATTAATACATGCAAATTATGCAAATTATGCCCATGCAAATACTTTATGAAGACAATTAAGGGAACCATTAATTACTGCTTTTTTTGCTTCAGTGACATTCATTCATTTAATTTTAATTTCACTTTAACTGTTTTGATGTTCAATCTTGCAACAAAGAACTTTATCTCCCCTCACAGGGTCATGTAAACTTGCAGAAAACATTGAGAGGCGAGCACTGAGCATCGGGAAGAGATACCGGGGAGATATTATGTTCGGTATCACAGGGAATTAGTGGCGAGATGTGCTCCCAGAAGCACGAAGCCAGGAAAAACAGTCAAGCTTATTCTTGGAATGGATTCAAAACACTGGAAAAGCAATTAATAAACACAGACTGTGTTAATATAGCAGAATTACAGAGTGTGACAAAAGACAAATAGAAATAATTAGTTCTCTGAAATTATGCTCTCATTATTTTTTTTTCCCCCAACAGCCAAGTGCTGAAATTATAGCACGTCTCTTTGTTTTTTTTATTTATTTGTATACGGATTGGAATATAATTTTTCCCTCACATGCAAGTGTAATTTATCAGCATATTTTTTTATGTTTTTGCCATTTGAGAGTAATTATGCCACACTGGTTGTAGGCCACAACAACCATGACATGAACACACACACACACGCACGCACGCACGCACGCACACACACACACACACACACAATGTTGTTAAAACTTAACAGACGCACAAGCTGTTTTTATACACACACACTTCCTGTGGCCAGTTTTTTTTTTAAGTCAATTCTTCAAGGGCACTGACAGAAAAACCTATGAAAGGATTGCATGCTGTGGAGCAATAACTAGAGTTTTGTCAGTGAAAACATACTTAAAAAGAACAATTTTTGTAATTTTTTTTACAGTTCAAATGACCTCAATGTCTCATATTCTACTATATCTCCTAAAAAAAAAAGTACTGACAAAAGCAATTTGAGTAATGAACAATCTTCTCTCTATGCTTATGCTAACTTTCTGAATCTAGAAATTAACACTGGAAAATTATTAATCTGTAGACATAAGAACCATCATAATGCTAATGACATTATATGCTCTGAAAAAATAATTTCTTGCTCATCAAGTCAATGTCATTTGATTTATTCGGGTAAAACCTTGTACTCCTTGTACTGGATCTCCATTTATTTTTACAAAAAACTTCCTTCACACACACACACAAAAATTAACTAGGCTAATCAAACTGGGTTACGGGGCTTACTTGCGACGGGATATTAAAATGCCATTTCCCACATTTCATAGCAATTTCCACACACTATTTTCAAAGGGAAATTGAGACCACTCAAGACGACGTTTTTTGTATCATATGTGCTGCTGGGTACAATTAAAATGGACATCAGAGCGGCGAGCGACTTAACACTTAAGGTGTAGTTACAAGAGTGTGACTGAAACATTTGCAAATGGGCAAGTGGTTCTCTGTGAAACAATACTAGACTAAACCAGGTCCATAAATACCCATACACCCATAAAGTTCATGTGTATTTATTTGAGTGGGCGTGTTGTGCTCTTGTGAGGTAACTCCACTGTGGGTCATCTTCAGATAATGAAACTTCGTATTATGCTCATTAAATTGCATTGGTCTCTGAGGTACACAACATAGGCAGGGTCTTACTCTCAAGGGGATTTATCTTTAAAATGATTCTTATCTTAGAATCTTATCTTTGAACTTCACCTATTGAGCTGAACACCATCTTTACCGAGGTACATATACACAATATATACTTCACAAGTTCACACTTACATATAATAAATGGAGTAAAGGTTATGCGTATTTGGCGTGCTGTCTGAGGGGAGGGCTCTGAGCTCGGAATTTGGCCCAAACCCAGAGTACTCCCCCCATCCCAGGTTGGGATAGGAATAGTTAGAAGTGAGGTATATAGTGTATATAGGTGTATATACAGTGGGTACGGAAAGTATTCAGACCCCCTTAAATTTTTCACTCTTTGTTATATTGCAGCCATTTGCTAAAATCATTTAAGTTAATTTTTTTTCCTCATTAATGTACACACAGCACCCCATATTGACAGAAAAACACAGAATTGTTGACATCTTTGCAGATTTATTAAAAAAGAAAAACTGAAAAATGCTCAGTATTTAGTAGAAGCACCCATTTGATCTAATACAGCCATGAGTCTTTTTGGGAAAGATGCAACAAGTTTTTCACACATGGATTTGGGGATCCTCTGCCATTCCTCCTTGCAAATCCTCTCCAGTTCTGTCAGGTTGGACGGTAAACGTTGGTGGACAGCCATTTTTAGGTCTCTCCAGAGATGCTCAATTGGGTTTAAGTCAGGGATCTGGCTGGGCCATTCAAGAACAGTAACAGAGTTGTTGTGAAGCCACTCCTTCGTTATTTTAACTGTGTGCTTAGGGTCATTGTCTTGTTGGAAGGTAAACCTTAGTTCCAGTCTGAGGTCCTGAGCACTCTGGAGAAGGTTTTCGCCCAGGATATCCCTGTACTTGGCCGCATTCATCTTTCCCTCGATTGCAACCAGTCGTCCTGTCCCTGCAGCTGAAAAACACCCCCACAGCATGATGCTGCCACCACCATGCTTCACTTGTTAATTGAGTTGATTACTGAATGTGCTCCTCTCATGTTATTTAGGTTAATTTTTTTAATGTGATCCTCCCGACCTTTGTTAATAAAACATCATATAAAAGAAGATATTTTGAAGAATATTTCAACTGTTTTGGCTATACAGTCAAAGTTAATGGGGTCTAAAACAACTTTCACTTCATGAAAAAACAAACAAACAAACAAAACAATAAAACATTTAGCAAAATCTCTTTTTGTGTTCTGCAGGGGAAATTAAGTCAATACAGGTTTGGAACGACATGAGGGTGAACAAATTATGACAGAATATTTATTTTTGGGCGAACTATTCCCTTTAATAATATTTTAATATACCCCTGCTGGTAAAAACTACAAAACAAAAGTACAATTTTAATTGACTCGGTGGGCTTGTTTAATGTTTAATCTTCTCCTTGTTCCTCGTTTAATATCCCATCAAATTCCCTCACACACTCACAAAGAATCAGCTTTCCAACTCAGCAGCAAGGTTAATATAGTTTTGAATTTTTAAATTAGTTTTATTTTAATATCGTTTTCAAATTTGCTATAAAATTCAGTTTAGTTTTTATTAGTTTCATTCATATTTTTGTTAGTTTTAGTTTAGTTTTTATTTTGTGAACGCATTTTTTTATTTAGTTTTTATATAGTTTAGTTTCAGTTTTAGTTTCAGTTTTAATTAAAGTTCAGCAGAATTAACAGATCACTTCCAGAGCGCAGGCCAAAGAAAGACGTAGGCATAAATTAACCTTAGTGATACAAACGTTTAGAGACACAAAATTAACACATGCTGAGATTGATTAGATGGTAAAAGTATACAAATATA